>NW_026267306.1:445563-447654 GCF_000697945.3 Frankliniella occidentalis | reverse complement strand
GGCCCGGCGTGGCGTAGCGTGGCGGCAGTAGCCGGTGCCCAGCCCTCTCGCCGTGGCAGAGCGCTGCGTCTTTTCGGCCCAGCGAAGCGCGTCCGTTCCGGAGGCCTCCCCCTCCCCTGTCCCCTTCCTCTCCCGCCCCCTCTCCCTCCCACTCACTACTTGCACTCTGTTAGATACACAGTGTTGCCGGCCGGCTCCGACTAACAACTCATTTTCATCGACCGTTCTGGCAACAGTGCAAATCGACGACTTTCGAGTCGCAGTTTGGGAAGATGTGGCTGCCCAATTTTTGGCGAACGCGCGTGACTTGCGTCTATTTCGCGATCCGGTCGCGACGACGTCGCACCGCGCCTCCGCAGGGACAAGGACCTCCATGAGGCGGCTCAGCGCCTCACCGCCTCCCGGATGAAACAGCATTTCCGACTTTCTTCGAAAAACTCGAAAACGCCTCGCCTCTCAGAAAAATGAGGAGTACTATCCTCTGGTGGGGTTGGCTGCTCGCGTGGCACAGGCGCACCTGTTGGAGGAGAAGAAGTGCGACTGCAACCACACACATTGCATGGTTTGGGCGGCCCACCCGACAAAAGGACTCAATAAAAGTTGAAAGGGGGAAGTGCACTTTGGCGGTTGAGCACGCATACATGCCTCTGCAAGTCCGAGTGTAGAACTATGATGCAGTAGTAAGTGGTGGTGGCGAACAAATACGACAAACGATTTGCAACTGCAGAGAACGAGAATGTTTCTCATGGCAGAATTTTGAGTGTTGAACTGTTGCAACTGCGGAACTGTTTTGTTCGCCACATACAACCGAAAATCAACAGTTTGACACTCACAACAACTGCTGTGAGTTGAGCGCGAGGTGGAGTAGGGTGGAGTGGAGTAGGGTGGAGTGAGGTAGGGTGGAGTGGAGTAGGGTGGAGTGGAGCAGGGTGGAGTGGAGTAGAGGGGAGTGGAGGAGTTGACATGGGTTGAGTTGCAGTTGAGTTGCAGTTGAGTTGCAGTTAATGCAGTTGCAATTGAGTTGCAGTCAATACAATTGCAGTTGAGTTGGGTGATCATGGCGAGTGTTACATAAGCGGGGCGCGCGATCAGCCCCAGTGTATGACAGGGTTGTTGATCTCCGGCGGCGATAAGCCCCGGTGCCGCTCCAGTCGCGGCCGCCCTGCCGCGCCCCGCCTCCCCGCCGGACCCGGGCCGGCCAGAGCGACGACTCGACGGCCACGTCGTCCTCTACCCTACCACCGGAAGCCTGTGTTTCCACCCGACCGAACTCCGAAGAACAAAAGCCCCCCCTGTAGCCCCCCGCGCCTCCACGGCCACCCTCATCACAGCCGGCAGCAGCACCGGCGGCGCGTCAATTTGCCGAGGGATTCACAGTTACGGAGGACCATGGGCCGGGAGGAAATGCTGGGGCCAAGAATCGAGATAAAAGGATAGATTTGAATTCTAAAATCAGGGATATTATCTAGTCCGTGGTCAGAGCGAGGGCGCGCACGAAGGCCATCGGCTCAATGAAGCTGCAGAGCTGTGCCGCCAACGACCAGCTTCCGAGTAATGTGACACACGGATTTGTTACCCAAGGAAAGTTACGTGCACAGGGGTCAAGCCCGTGCACGATACCGTGCACCGTGCATGACGTGTTGTGAGGGCACTGCGCCAACAGCGCGCCGGCTTGTCTTCTTGCCTACCGGCACGGGCGGCCCGAGCGCCGTGGACGCTGGGGATAGGCAACCCGCCCGCACGGCCGCGCGGCGGTACAGTATGTACACCCGACGGACGGCACGAAACCTGCGCATCGCACAGGGCAACCTTCGCACGCAAAAAAAAAACTTACGCGAAAATGGCGAAGACGCCGCAGGCTGATGAAGCACACCGCGCACTTTTCCCCGCCGCCCCCGCCACTTCCCCCCGCGCATCGATTGGCCCGGATTGGGCTGGAATGCCACGCGTTGTGTGGTGGCCGAAGCGCTCCGGGCCACCGGGTACCACCGGCCTGCTGGACCAGCCGGGCGGGCATTTCCGCACGTTCTCTGGTCCAGCAGCCCGGCTGCAGCAGCAGCAGGCGGCAGCGAGCGAAGAGAGAGAGAGAGA
>NW_026267306.1:435828-440447 GCF_000697945.3 Frankliniella occidentalis | reverse complement strand
AAGTAAAAAGATTAACATTTTGTATTCATGATTTTCGATCATGCCCGCGTGTCCATTGCTCATTATCCACTATTCACTCGTAGATTACGATACCATAATATCGAGCACGCATCCGTCCCATGCTGTCATATCCGATGTGGTACCCCCTCCCCTCCCTCGCGCTTCGTTCAGGTGTGACTGCCTAATTTTTTAAGCCGGTAATCCGAACCCCATCCCGAGCCAGGCGGGGCGGGTGCGGCCCCACTCCATCAGGGCCCCGACCCCGTGAGCCTAAAACATTTACAAAACACTCACAGCCGTCGGTGACAATTTCAGAGCTCTTCTTTCAACTGCCGTTTGACGAGAGCTTAGTGATGGGGTTGAGGGATGAGGGTCAGAGGAGAGGGTGCGCTGCAACCTGTGATTACGCCCGGGACATCTACGACATCATCGCATCTCAAAGAAAGTCGGCCTAATGTGCGATGCGATAAAGCGGGTATCTTTGCACATATAAGATAGGTGACGTGCAATTTTCTAGAGCTGTGTAAAAATCCTGCAAAATATCGCTTGAAATTACCAAGAGATTCTGCGCACATGCGTGAAATTTGAATCACAGAATTATCGAAGCAGAAGCAGAATAGCCATAAAGGGCCGATTAAATTCGACACAAAAATAGCGTTTGCTGAAGCCAAAGAAACGTTTGCTTTTTCGGAAAATTGGTTGCCGCAAAAACAATTCTTTTCTTTCAGAGGCAAAAAATAATGTATCTGAAGGGGCCAAAAGTTTGCTCCTGCTTTCCTGTCGCATGTAAAATTTGGCTGACGAAACATCAAACCAAACAGATACCACTATTTATTTTAGCAAACACTCTTTGTTGCGTGCCTTATTTGCTCGGCGAGCGCTAATTTTACCGGACTGCGCTAATCACCCGGCTGCGCCTCGGGGGTTATTGGCCCAGGGAGTAGGAGGGAGGGGGTGTCCCGTCACCCTCCTAATGCGCCCCTCGCAGCCCCTCTGGGGCTCACGGGGCGCAGGGGGCGCGGGGGCGGTGGGGGCCCACAGGGACGTGCCTTGTATGTCCGGACAAATCACCGACGGGCGCTTCCAGAACGACAACCACGTGTGGCTCCGACTAAGGGCTGTCTCTGCTGCCCTTGCTGCTGTCTCTACTCTGTCTCCTCCCGAAAGTTTTCATGTTTTTGTTTTGACTGAGACGCGCGCGTGCGCGCGCGCTGCGTTTGAAGGGAAAGAAGGCAGATGAGAAAAGAAAGAAGCGACTAAAACAAACTCGTCAAAGTTTGTCGTTAACGGCCTGCCCGGATCACTCGCAAAACAACACGAAATGAACGCGAGCAAACACAAATAGTCGCACCGCCTCCCCACAGCAGCCAAAGTGCCGCCGGTGACACGAGCATGGCAAACACTTACACGTGTGGGCGTACGCGGACATGCTCTGGTGTTAAGTATGTAACGAGCGAAGCACAAAGCACACGTAGCCTTCCAAGGTGATAAAGTATTAAACTAAATATCTAAACAATAGCGTTATGGGTACCGTATTATTTTTATTTCTGCATAAGGTTTGGGGAGACTCTTCACGTCATATCTCCCGTGCGCAGACAGGAAGAAGACGCGAGAGAGACGGAAAAGGGAGGGAAAGAGAGAGAGAGGACGCACATCTGTTGGGGCTGCCGCACCGCGCGCCCCGCCACTCCACACCCAGTCCAGATGCGTGCCGAGCGCCTCTCGCAGGTGAGGCTCTAGGTAGGGACCGAAAAGGGGGAGGGGAAGGGGGGGGGGAAGCACACGGCACACGACACACGGCGCGCCGGGACTGGCAGCGCCGGGTCACATTATTTATCGCAGCAAATTATATTTAACACAAGACCCTCTCGCCCCTTTTATGTGTGTATTTTTACTTTTTGTTTCTTTTGCTTTTTGATGCAGATATTTTATCGAAGGAAAAGATAAAAGAAAATAGAGGAGAACATAAACTGGGTACTAGAAGTCTAAAGGAAGTTGAAGGAACCAACTACTGCACGAACTGTACAAGTAGCGCAGCGCAGCGCAAAATACTGAGAAAGGGAGCTATCCGATCCGGAACAATTAAATAATATTTAAACCAACCAGCTTGACAATGCATAATTGCAGCTGCTTTTGTAGACATGTACAGGGTCGTCGGTGTGCACCGCTGGAGCAAATGCGTATAGCAGAGCACGCAGGAATGGGTGGCCTATTCACACTTTTCACACTGGGCCATAACGCGCCATCGCTAGAGACTATGGGAAAATGTTTCTTGCCAAAGACACCAAACCCTTAAATGAAAAAAGACGCGGCACCCCATGAAAATTTCGTAATGTATGTTTGATCTCTTTCCAGGGAAAGCGCTCTGAAACTGGGGGGACGGGATAGGCACACTGCCCGGGCGGCGTGTCGAGCGCACGGCCTACCCGGACGGGCGCTCCGCCGGCCGCAGAGCTCCCCTCCGCTTCACAGCGAGTTAGGCTCGCGGCTCGCGCGAGTAGGGGACTGCGTCCAAACCACGTGATGTAGGAGGGGGGGGGGGCTACAGATGTCATGAGGTCCTAAAGAGCAGGAGGATTTTGGGGATCTTTTGAGCCTCGTGGTATTTGTACCCTGGAGTAAAAATATCATCCGGTTCCAATTGACACCAATGACGGCCCTTACTTTGGTAACGATAATATTTACTCCCCTTTTCTCTCCCAAATTCGTTAGGTTTGGGCATAGCTCCCCTAAATGTCAGTGTTCAAGCGCACTTCATGTACTTACAACCACGCCGCGTCCCAGCTCGCACCATGGCGAAGTTGCCCCACGTTGTTGTCCTCTGCAGAAGGAAGTCAACACCGCTCGCACAACCGGAACACTCACCTGAAAACAGAAACAAAAACCTTATCAGACTGCACATTATTTCCTCTCGATACTCTATAGAGAGGCTGATTTCGATTTGAAGGCTGAAAAAGTTACTGTAACGTGGACCAAAGAAGAAGCAGGGAATCTGCGTGCCTATGTTGAGTCTATAACGCTCCCTCCTCCCCCAATCATCTAACTTTGGCTGGGCCGGCCTGCTCCCTCAGGAACACCTGTGCCGCCCACCCCACCAGGGCCGCGCCGACCTGCGGGCTCGATGGCCCACCCGTAGGCCCCGCAGTGGGCCATCGTGCGGCCCATGCTGTGGGCCATTCTGTGGGCCATTCTGTGGGCCATTCTGTGGGCCAACCTACAGGCCCCACACAGCCCGCGCACCCGACCTCGGGGGCCTGCCAAAAATAATGAGATATCCTGTCAGCCCTTGTGATGAGGACTTCGTAATACCGCGGAAAAGGGGCGAAAGCTGCGAACGAGAGAGAGAGAGAGAGAGAGAGAGAGAGAGAGAGAGAGAGAGAGAGAGAGGGAGACAGAGAGAGTCAGTCGGGATGTAAGAGAGACTCCTCCTCACACACATGTCCGCCGGCGATGAACTGCACAGTTTGATTATGGCGCCACGCCTTGCCACGTGTGATTCGACCTGCCCCCACCCCGCCCTAACTCCCTCCCACGCCCGGGGCGGGGAGCAACTACCGCCGCCGTACGGAACGCTACCATCCAGTGGACCTCATGCGGATCCAATCGGGTATCATTATTGCGAGGTCAAAAAACACTCTCGCCAGGTCTCTCCCGTGGAGGACTCCGCCAAAACTCCACAACGACCAGGACACCGCCAGGTCCCTGCCACGAATCCGCGAAGACTCTGCTAGGACTTCACCAGGACTCCACCAGGACTCTGCTAGGACCTAGGACTCCGCCAGGAATCCGCGCCGCCGTCCGCAGAGTTGGGGCGGCCGGAGGTGGTCGGCCGGGCGGGGTCCGGGCCGGGGGCCGTTTTACAGCTCTCACGAGACGAGGCAACGTGTTAATCAAAATGTTTCTCCTCTTTCGGTGTCCGACCGAAACGCCGTACATAAATACTCGGACGTGCACGGCACACGGCCTTCCTATTTGCTGCGAGAAGTAGTGACAGATATTAAGGATAACGCCCAGGATTTTTCACTTTTGTCTTTTCCCACAATCCTTTCACGTTTTTTATTTATTTTTTCGTGGCTTTTTATGTAAGGTCGTGAGTTTGTGAGGTCAAGCCTTCGTGTTCATGGCCGCGCGGTGTTCTTTTCCACAGCCCTTTTCTTTCTTGCGCCTCTCTCTCTCCCTTCCACCCGCACACAGAGAACACGGCGGCGGCAGCCGAGCGGTGCGAAAAAGCGATAGTTGAAAAAGAAGTGACGTTGGATAATTGAAGCAGCGTTAAAGCGGGCAGAGAAGAAAGGAGAGTAGAGTGATCTGGTGGCGAGGAGAGCGGCAGAGCCAGGGCAGAGCCCAGCGGCGTCCGACACAGAGACCATTGTAGCCTAATGGACGCAGTCGAGTATTTGTCACGAGAGCGACAGAGGGGCAGAGAGCGAGAGAGAAGGGAGAGAGTGAGAGAGAGACTACGTAAAGAGGAATGCCATATCACGGCATCAGATTCCAAATGTGCCCAAAGGAGTAATGATTCACACCGGCGTAGCAGCTCCCGACCCGACCGACGATCACTCTATTTTTTCTCCTTTCCAACACAAACAGATGACTCCCTCTGTATGTGTGTGTGTGTG
>NW_026267306.1:432692-435778 GCF_000697945.3 Frankliniella occidentalis | reverse complement strand
GGGGGGGCGGAGGACGGCACCGCCACTAACATCATCATTAGTTGAGACAACAGACAAGCAGGTCTGTCCTGTCCTGCTCCGCGCGGCCCTTGCCCTTGGACCGCCTGCCACCCATAACGACTCATCAAAAGCACTCATTTCTCCTTTTCTTATATATTTTATTTTTGTGTGGACTTTGTAATGTCTTCCTTGCCGCCTCGTGTGCCGCCCGGCCGCCGAGGACACATAAGAAGATGACATGATGTACGTGAGTTTGTAACGTGATTATGTGTGAGTGTATGTGTGGGGAAGGGTGTGCCAATCCAAAAGCGCCCCTGTCGGCCCACCCGCCCGCCGGCTGTTCCACACGAGAAAGAGAAATACCCGTGAAATTAGCCTGACGCGCGCAGCCCGGCCCCGGGTCCGCACATCATCACGACGGCAGCGAGAGCCCCGGCGGGAGCCCCAGAGCGATAGCGGCTCCCTGGGCCTGGACGCAAACAGAGAAAGGGCTCCGCGAGGGCAGTTGAACCCTTGGTCTGCGCCCTACCGGGACCAGCCGACCGGCGGAGCGACCAGCCGACCGACCACAAATCGGTCGTTGGCGGAGAGGGAGCAGAGGGGCAGCCCGGTGCACCGTATTGGTGGGGGCAGGGGGAGAGGAGGGTTCCACTCGGCTTCCCACCGCCGCTCATTCAAGCCCACTTTCCAAGGCAAATCCATAATTGCTAATTATTTTTTTTATCTGAGCTAATAATCTCTATATTTTAACGATGATTTTTTTTCGCCTCGCACAGCAGCCGCAGCCACAGCAGCTAGCCCCGAGCTAGTATATATAGTGGTGCTGTTTTTTCCTTGCGCTCTTCTGCCCTCGATTTCTGCCCCAAAACGATTATTTAGACTTGCTTTGCTCGGTTTACCCTAGATCTAGCCCTAGATGTTTCGATTAATTCTATAAAAATAATACTGGCGAGAATATATGGAAACTCTCGAGGGTGATAAAGTAGTATTTCAAATATCTCAATAAAGGGTGACAGTAGCATATATATTTCTGCAGAAGGTTTGAGGAGGCTCTTCACGTCATATATCCCATGCGCAAACAGGAAGAGAACGAGAGAGAGAGAGAGAGAGAGAGAGAGAGAGAGAGAGAGAGAGAGAGAGAGAGAGAGAGAGAGAGAGAGAGAGAGAGAGAGAGGAGTGAGGGGTAGGCTCTTTGCGTAGTCGCTCTGCCGAACGGCCGGGCATCGTTGTGACCACTTCTGTGGCCGCACTTTACTGTGCTCCCAGACGGTAGTGCGCCGCCCTGCCTCGCCCCACCGGTATTTAATCGACAGGTGGCGGTAATGGCCCGGCCTGGGCCCGGCGGCGGGGCGTTTATCAAAATAAATACGGGAGGCGTTGAGGAGATTAACACATGGCACTCGGCTACAAGCGCGCCCCTCACCCTGGCGGTGTGATAACGCTTATGCGCTAGCGCAGCACAGGGCTAATTGGGCGCCCCACCCCATTTCAACGCGGCTGGCGCGGTGCGCACGCTGCTCGCCCCTACGTGTATAGGGGTGGTGCGCGCGGGAAAATATGATTAGAAACAGTCGAATTATTTACATAAATTCCGGCAGATAAAATGAAAAGGCATTACTATCTCGTGATAGTTTAGGTGGTGTGATATAGCGGCGGTGCGATCATTGACGCGTTCACTGCCGTTGGCGCGAAGCGTGCGGGTGGGTAGCGTGGAGTGACCTGCTCGGCATCGGTTCAGCTGGCTGCCCCAGCGCACCGCGGCTCGGCGGGCTGCCTAGCGCAACAGCACCGAGAGGGAAGGGGAAGCTAGGTGGCGCAGGAAGAAGCCTGGATGACGTCAGTGCGTCCCTAGGACGACGCCAGGACGGCGACAGTGCGACGCCAGGACGACGGAAAGACTAGGCGAATACGAGGCGAAGATGACGCCAGGACGACGCCAGAACGACGCATCGTCTGCGCCGTGCCCCACCTAATCCTCCGTGGCGAACGCGAGTCGATATCATGCGCGCCGATCGAGCGAGTGCGGGGCGCGCGTATGTGTTGCGAGTTTAGCTCTGATTTGCATGCAACACGGCATGAGCCCGACCCATGGTGGGCGCGTGGGCGGCCCACGGGGCCATGATGGACGGGGCTGGCTGTGCGGCCGCCAGGGGCGGGCCGGGGCGGCGCCAACGCCATGAGACACTTCATAAGCTGCACCTCCCTCCCATTCTCACGCCCGTGAGTGGCACCCCCCTCCCCCTTTCCCCCGACATCAACTCGCGCCATCGCCGCTTGCTTTTACGGCTAGATTTTATATTATATGTATTTTATGTTCGTTTCCTGCGTCCGGGAATGGTGCGGTCCTGGTGCGGTGCGGGCGCGGCGGTGGCGGCGTGGGCCGCGGGTCACACACTGCGTGTGGCGCTCGCGGCTCGCGGCTCGCGGCCGCCGCGCCAAACCGAACGGGACTTTGTGACGACGCGGGGAGGAGGAGAAGGAAGAAGAGGCAAAAAAATAAAAACGGGTGATGTCGCAGGGCGAGCGCTGCGTGGCCGGCACCCTCTCGCGGAGCCTCCAGCGGCTCCTGGAGAAGCCATCACAGGCCCAGGCGCAGGCGGAGTCCCCGGAGCAGCACCGCCCGGATATCCGCCGCTGTTGCTGTGCCCGTCCAGTGCAGTGGGGCCCACGGACCTCCCCCCCCCGACCGGCCCGGACCTTACTGCATTGATGATGACATTTGCGGAGCGCACGCCCGGCGTTCCCATTCAATTAGCAGAGTCGGGACGGCCCGACGCGTGCGAACTCTGCGAGTATTTTATCGATTGCTGCCGCCATCCGCGAGTCTCGATCTCTCGAAACGTATAAGAATACCGGCGGCGTGTGACTCTCGAGGGGATAATGCCCTGGCGCTGGCGATGCTTCGGCCGCGGCAAAATGGAAGCGAGAAAAGAGCGAATAAATCGAGCAGACAAGAAACGTGGGGGGGGGGGGGGAGTCGTGGTCCCTGTCTGGAAATGTTTTCGACAGCGATGGTTTTGGAAAACATTTAATAAGTCAGCGTCAGCCTTAGTGGACAAAAGGACCACTAGAATGATCACCGCTCA
>NW_026267306.1:422461-424262 GCF_000697945.3 Frankliniella occidentalis | reverse complement strand
GAGAGAGAGAGAGAGAGAGAGAGAGAGAGAGAGAGAGAGAGAATAGAACGAGCGCTGCGCTGAATACTTTATCTGTATTAGCACCTCGAGTAGTCACCAGATAAACAGGGAGCTGGAATCCGAGTTTGAGAGCGAGCTGCGGCGAGAAGCAGGGGAGAAGAATGAGAGAGGCGGGCAGAGAGACAGAGAGACAGAGAGACGAGTGGGGTGAGAAGGGAGAGAGGCGAGAGGCCGAGTAAGACGACATGGTACCAGTATTAAGGCCTCCGCAGCGCTTCTTCTTTTTAAGGAAGGAGAAGAAGCAGCGCGGCGGGGGAGCCAAGGAAAAAGTAACAATAAACACAAACCGAGGAGATCGAATAAACGCAACAGCCGCGACAATAAAAGGAACCATCACCTTAATTTCAAGCACTTTTCTTTTTCTTCTATCTTTGTTTCTCGTAAAAGGTGCAACCGAGGTGGCGGCGTGGCGGCGGAGGCGCGGCGGTGCGCGGGCGGTGGTGCCCGCTTACAATTGGATTAGGCCCCCGGCCGCTCCTGGCCCCGCCGCCACCTTTAGGGCCGAGAGCGTTCCCACCGCGTGCCTCACGGACCTTGCCGTGCCTCACCGGGGGAAATGAATGGGAAAATCGAACGCGTCCACTGGAAAAACGCGACGCTTCATCCTTGTACATTAACATGATAGTGTAATGTCTGAAAGTCAAACCTCAGATGAAACCAAACCTCAGTTTGTACACTTTGAAAAGTTTAAGTACTAGACCAAAATTAGCAAACTTCGAACTGGTTCAAACTTCGTCGAAATTCACCTAAAGTCAACGAACGTCAGTACACCTGTTGCAGCTGCATAGATTTGATGAGGGTTGATTATGTTTGGTAACCTCTAATCATGTTTGATGATCATCATGGTCCTTCATCAAACATCATCAAGCAACATCACACCTCATTCAACTTCAAAGAAAAAACCTGATGAAACATTACTTACATAACCTTGATCATGATCAAACGTCACAAAACTCACAAAACCTCATCAAACCTTTTTTTCTTGCCTTTTTTGATATTTGACTGTGTTCAAGGAAGTTCAATGTGGTTTAGATTTGATAAGGTCATGCTTGATGATTTTTTTTATAATCATTATCAAAAATCATAAGAGCTTATCAAACCCCTGGCGCGCAATTTGAACGTGTGCTCATCTGACAACCCTGGCAACGTTCTCTAAGAGGAGATAAAACCCAATACGAATTCCGAGAATATTCACATGTCGTACCGCCCTTAAGTTGCTTGGTTCTGCATCTGTACAAGTTGTGCACACATGACAAAAAGGGTGGGACAACAAGACTATGTAGGATGCGACTCTACGGTGGTATTGACCGTCACATTACGTCACCCCCTCCACCTGGAGAGGAGCGGCGGCGGCGGCAGCCCGCCCCGCCCATGCCGGGGACTTGAAGGCAGGGCTGAATAAGAGATCCAGGCGCTAGCCATCGAGGTCCTGCTGCTTCTGCCCTGCTGCAGGCCCCTGCAGGACGGCCCTGCAGGACAGGCTGCCCCGCGCCGCACGCTCTTCTTGCTGCAGGTTCACAGCGATGCGCGGGGCGGAGCGGGGCCGCGGCCGCCCTAAAGTAAACAAAACTGGTATATCGGACTGCGGGGCGGGGCCGCACTTCGAAGGGGCGGACCGAATTCCATCGACAGGCACAAAGCATGACAAACAATTTTCCGTCGTCCTCCGGCCGCGCCGCGCCACGCCCTGCTGCTGGACCGTACCACCCGGGCCAAGCCGGCAGGGCCGGCAGGCGCCTGT
>NW_026267306.1:421262-422230 GCF_000697945.3 Frankliniella occidentalis | reverse complement strand
CCCCACCCCACCCCGCCTCGACTCACCTCGAGTGCCAGCGGAGGTCCGAGACCAGGGCCCATACACGTACGGAAGAGTAACACGCGAAGGACACAGCACTGCAGACGAGCGCTCTGCTGCGCGCTGCGACCGGCCTGCGGAGTCCGCGGAGTCCAGGCAGGGTCCAGGCGGGGTCCTTGAAGGGGACCTCAGGACACGCGGGGCGGGGCGTGGTCGCCTCACAGCAGGCAGGCGCGGCACGACGCGTTCCTGGAATGCACCACCGCCGCCACCACCACCACGACGACCACCGCCGCCACCACAACCATCTCGCCACCCAGTGCAGGGCCTCTTCGCAGGGCCTATAGTGAGCCCCCTTCTGCACGGCAGAAGACGACACATAGAGAGGAGACACCCGGACGGGCTAGGTCAGGGAGGTGCCTGTTTGAAATATTTCTTTGGATACCTCCCTTCTTCCGAACGCTGGATTAATAACTCTCTGCAAAGCCTCCCTTCAGCGAGTAGTACATCTCAACAAGTCCGTCCAGCTCGCAGTGCGCCGCGCACCGCCACACGCACTGACGTCTTTAGCCCGGCCAAGTGACAGGCGGAGCGGGGCGGGGCGGGGTGGGCCGCATGAGAAAAGGACTGCGCTGAAATCATCGGTCTGGCCGCCGCCGTCGCTGCCGCAGCCGCCGCCGCCCCGATACCGATGAGGCCAATAAGAGTTGTCGTCGTCTCTCCGTGGGTGTCCTGCAGCCTGCTGCACCAGAGGGGAGAAGGGGGGGGGGGCAGGTGCGCCCGGCCTGCCGTGTGCGGGGGACCGCGTGCCTCCCGCCCCCCGCGGCCCCCCGCTCGCGCGCACCGGGACCAAACCACCGGGGCTCCTGCTGCAGAGAAAGTCGAATATCACGTCAATTTGGTGACAGGTCGTCATCTCTCAATCGGGAGCGAAATGTGTGTATACGTATTCAGCGACCCTTCATCAG
>NW_026267306.1:409407-413737 GCF_000697945.3 Frankliniella occidentalis | reverse complement strand
TGCATGGGTGTTTCTTCTTGCAGGGTGTCTGGTATGGTTGTGTTTGTGTGTGTGTGAGTTAGCCGACATCGCTTTACCCCACACAGTCTATGTTGTGTGTGTGTGTGATTCCGTCTGTCCGTTTCGTTCGCCTTACGTCGATTCCCGGGCACGGCCTTCTATATCGAGGGGAAATCTGTTGCCGATGGTGGAGGCGGCGGCGGCGGCGAGGGAGGAGGAGGGAGAGGCGGGGGGACCAAACCGGCCGACCGTCTAACAAGGGGGGCCGCGGCGGAATAAAATTAGCCCAAATCCTTCTCCTCTGGCTAGTTTTTTGAGAGTAGCTCTCATTGACATGGGAAGCGGCGGGGAGGCGTACCACCCAGCGCGGTACAGTCCAAACAACTTGCAATCGAACCTCCGGGGCCAGCCCTCTTCTCTCCTCTCTCTCTCTCTCTCTCTCTCTCTCTCTCTCTCTCCCTCTCCCTCTCTCTCCTGGATCGCTCAACACTTGCCTGACACATCGTTACTCACGGCCGCATATCGTACAGAACACACATACACTCACACACACAGATGGAGATCGAGGTATAGAATTAACGGGCGGACGTGCTTCCCGTTAATTATTCCATCTCATTTCCCCGGCATTTCGATACGATAAGTAGTTGGAAACACCATGCTATATGGCGGCGTACAGTGCGCGATTGTCTGGCCAGCCTGCCGAGCCTGCGCACGCAGCGGTGCTGCAGCCCGACGCGCTTCGGGAGCCGCAGAGCCACAGCAGCAGCGCGTCCAGCCAAGTCCGGCCCCATTCATGCATATTCAGTCGTCATCGTGACTGACAGGGTAAATCCCAAAAGCCCGTCGTATAGTGCATATGAGTTGGGGCCGGCAGAGCCAGGGGGGTCGCAGCGGCATCCACCCTCGAGAATGGACGGCGGCAGGGAAGATGGGATAAGAAAACGGAGAGAGAGGGAGGGAGGGGGGAGATTGAAAAGGTGTCCGCGCGGGCCGTGGACGAAGAGTAAGCTTTGCATCTTAGCCGCTCCTAGCGCGGTCGATTCACAACGAGAGAACGAAAGAGCAAAAATAAAAAAGGAGAGAGAGAGAGAGAGAGAGAGAGAGAGAGAGAGAGAGAGAGAGAGAGAGAGAGAGAGAGAGAGAGAGGCGGCAGAGGCACAAAGCCATTGCCGCCCCATGCCCAATATTTACTTTACGAGAAAAGTAGCTAGAGAGGCGTTGTTCCGTCATGTGCCATTGTGTCCCCGAACTGTCAACTGACTACCACCGCCGAGAGACATTTCGCATTCAGTGAGACAGTTAGTTCCGTTTCGTGGAATAAAGTGCAAAAGCAGAAGAGGCCGTAAATCCAGGCCGCCGCCGCCGCACCACCACACCGGATCTCGGGGAAATGATTTTTGTTCCGAGAGCAAGCCACTGAAATCAGGGGAAGTTGCCTAGCGAGATGAGTCATTTATGCGTAGACACACTCGAATCAGAGTATTTACTTTATTAAATTTTTAGCTTATGAGTTTCGGTAGCTAAGTGGAATTGACAGCCCTGTCCTTTTATAAAATAGACAATTTTATGTATATAACAAAATTGGATAAATTTACGCTAAAAAATATTACTGTACTAACGACAACAAAAAAGGGATAAAGTGTTGTGAGGTGCATAGGCACAAATTATTTTTACCACCAACTATAAGGGTTCGATTTCTCGATTGCAAAGCCAAACAGAAATCTGAAAAGACTATAATAAAATCCAGTAATTAACATTAATAACAAATTCCTCATTACAGCGGCAAAGAAACGTAAATATAACGTTAACTAAACCTCGAGCCGCCCGTGACTAACGAGCGTGGAAAGGACATTCAGGGAGGCGCGCGGGACAGGTCCGCGGGAGCATAAAGACGAGTAATGGACTTTAATTCCTCTGTCTTTTGAGCAGCGGCTTTGCATTGATTCCGTGAACGGCGGGGGGATGGAGACGTCAGCACCCAGGGTGTATGGTCGTAGTAGTAGTTGTGCAGCCTCGTGGGAAACACAGGGCGTGGCGTGCCGAACGCGCCCACAATGCCAGCCGGACACAAACTGCTGAGGCATTACCGTCAAATAGTTTAACAAAGCAGGATATTTTGACACTGGCTGATTAGCAGCGCGCAGGTAGTTGTTGTGTGTGGGGGGCCTCGGAGGGTCCCGCCCGGGGTGAGGTGGCGGCGGCGGGGGGCGAGGATGGAGCGGACGGCGAGCCGAGCGAGCGCCCCTCGCCCCTCCCCTTCCCCTCCGATACACACACACCCGGAGCGTGGGCGGACAGTGCTGCCCCCCAGCAAACCTGAGCGTGGAATGTCGCCCATGGGGCCCTCCACCGGACCCATCGAAATCGGAAAGGGCGACGTCATCCGCCTGAGAGATAAGTCAAGGAATGGCGGCGGCAGAGGGCCTCCGTGGGATCGGCGGGAGCCTTCATCCAGCCCTACAAATAAAAAATAAATAAAAAAAAACACGGAGATGGTGGAGGCTGAAAACTAACCTCACTTTCTTTTTGTACATAGTTGCTGAATGAAACAACGGGGACAAAAGGCGGAGGCGTGATGCCTTCACGACACCCCAGGGTCCAATAATGTAAATATTCTCGGGCCGCGTGTCTCCGCCGTTGACGGATTGCACCCACGGCCACATTGATGATTATAATAATAATAACAATAACAACAACAACAGCAGCAGCAGCATGTCTGATTTATTGCGCTTGTCAAGGCGCACTGCGCCAAGGTGAGACGGGCGGGGCGGGGCGCGGGGCGTGCGCGACAGGACTGGCCAAACAGTCCACGGCGCGTTCCATAAACCATCATATCCTCCTCGTCAGGACAACAAACACCCTGCAGCAGAAGCAGCGGCGCGCTAATCCACTCGACGTGCCCGCCGGTGTTTGCGCAGGAAACACTCTGTTCGATGATACTCGTCGACAGAGTTGCGTCAGTGTACCGAACCACTCGCCGCCCGCCGCGGTCGCACGCAAGTAGTCGTGGTCACCATACCGCATACCGCCGCCACCACCACTCGCACGCTATGGCTGCTTTTGCGGCACACCCTGAGAATCAACCAGCCAATGGAATAGATAGTACCCGGTGGCTTTAGCTTTGTGAACTCAGCAAGTCAATCCCCCCATAATGAGCTCAGACAGAACCAGACGCTTTAGCCAAGGAGCTCAGCCAATGGATTTGGCCAGTGGAAGACGTGCAGCCATCATCGGAATTGGCCATTCGACTTTGGATAAGGCTTGGCCAAAGCAGGGCTAAGCCAGTATGGAGCCAGCTCTCCGTACTACCAGTTGCAGGCTCAACCTGTGGGGTCACCCTATGGGGTGTGGGGTGGGTGTGGGATCATCCTGTACGAGTGGGCTCACCCTGTGCACCGCCGCAAGGGCCTCAAGGCCGCCGCCCGGCCCGCAGGCGATAGTCTCAAATCGGTGCGGACCATCACGCATAGGCCGCGTCCCGGTCGGGCCCGGGGCCCGGGGACCGGGCCGCCGCGTCGTTCCCATACCACCCCCGCGCCGCTCCGCTCCGCACCTTCCCGGAACCCGGCAGAGAGGACCCCCAACAAGCAGCAGCAGCAGCAGCGACGGTGGCGGCGGCGACGGGAGGGGGAGGTGGGGGCAGCCGACCATGAGCGCGCATTCCCCGCCCTTGATGTCCGCCTCCGGGCCCGCCACCACCACCGCGCCGCTCAGCAGCGCTCAGCAAGCGCTCAGCAAGCGGTCAGCAGCGCTCAGCAGCAGACACCCCCGACCGGGCAGGCACAATCACTCACGGGGGTGAGCGTCTTGCGTCTTCCCTGGACACCTCACAGAGCAGGAATGTGATTCGGCGATCGTACTTTACACCGCAATGCGTGCGTGCATACGGGGTGGGCGATCTGCGCCGTCCTCTTCTTCGGGTCGACGTATACTGTACCGGGTTCAGCCGTGCGGGCGGGTTGCATACTACTCATACGGAGCCGTAAGGATAGTTTTGTAGCCATTTGGCAGCGGTAACTGGAAAAAGATGCTTGAATAGTGGATTTTTTACGGCAAACTCATATGAGATCAATCATGATTGCAGAGCTCAGACGGATGGGAACTCCTGCGACCAGGCCGCAAAAATAAAGAGGCCCCACCGTCAAATGGTAACTTATCGGGCTTTGTGTGTGTGTGCCCGAGACAAATATACTGCCGTGGCCGCGTCCCTCCGCCAAGGGAATACCATCGCGACGCGCGGCGCGCGCCCCCGACCGCCGAGCCGACCGGTCGCCAAGAAGACATTTCAATATGTGCGCGGTTGTGGCGGGGCGTGGCGGGGCGTGGCGGG
>NW_026267306.1:401965-409357 GCF_000697945.3 Frankliniella occidentalis | reverse complement strand
CCCAATCACACCGGAGAGCAAGCAGCCTTTAGCAGGGGGAGGAGGAGAGGGAGCGGGGGGGTCCTCTCCGGCACAGCCCTCGGTGGGGCCCGAGGGGGGGCTGGCTGCGAGGTGAGGTGCGGCGGGGGCCCCGGGGGCCACACCGGCCGCTAAACGGGGATCGATACAGACGTTATTGTCTCGCCGAGCTCTCTTGCTCTGCTCTGCCCCCATTACAGTACCTCTCCGCCTTATTTACGAGTACGCCATGCGATGCGACGGCCTCTGCCTGCAGGCCCGCCCGCCCCGTTTAGCCGAGATATCATTTTCTTCAATTGCCGTGTAATGACCGTTGACATTCTCAAAAATGCCTATATACATGACGTATTACTCACCGGCCGAGCGACTTGGGTCCAACTCCAACACCGAGTCTCTCGGATGTGTCTGTGTGTGTGTGTACGTGTGTGTGTGTGTGTTCCAAGCGAGCGTGGTGTCTCCACACGTTGCTGTGCATCATTTTTCAAAAGGAGAGCGCAGCAAGATGGATTGTGGATGCTGCGCTTATGGGGCCAAAATACTATGTTACGTATTGGAGACGCACTTTGACGTATTTAGGCGCGTAGAAGAGTGGTGGACATGTTAGTTTCCCCCACCCCTTTCATCCCGGCCACGCTCTCTCACACACACACACACACACACACACTCACATCCGACGACACAAATACACACACACACAAAAGCAGAGTGACTCACACTTAATTGGGTGTTGTCGGGCTGTGGCCGAGTGGTCACCACTGGTCTCCGTCAGACTGATTCCCCCCTCCCAACCCAACCCCCGTCCGGGTCCACTCCTGCTTACGCCTTTTGCTGCCGCGCCACCGCAAAGCACACACGGCTTAATTTAACGAAACCCTGTACACCAGATGGAAACAACATTTACAGTTGAACCGGTGGGGACACATTTTAAAATACAATCCAACCATGAAAGAGCCGTCCGAATCGATGAAAACAAACCGGAGGAACCTTCAAAATAACACGAATAATCTTCTTTTTATTTTTTTCGTAATCAGGAGAAATGTAATAAAAATGGCCATGCATAGCGGCCTGTCCTGGCGTGGCGCGGGAAGGATAGGGTGCAGCCGGGGGTGCAGCCGGGGGGTGCAGCCATACAGTGAAGGTTATCGCGCGACCCCCGATGGATGGGCAGATAGGGCGGGCTGGCGGGCAGGTCTGGCGGGGCGCACGGTGCCAGAGCGCAGCCCGGGCGCAGCTCGGGCGCAGCCAGCGCCACGGTGTGTCGTGTCGTTTTCATGTGGCAGCTCCGGGGCCTCGCCGTCGTGCCGTGCCCTGACCGGGCCGCCGTGCCGTGAGGGTGACAAGCAATATTTCGTGGCGGCGCGAGGCCCCCGGCCCGTCGTCCCCGTCCCCCGGCCCCGGCCCCGGGGGCTCAGGAGGCCCCTTCGGCCGCCGCAAGAGCCTATGGGACCAGACTCTCTGTCTTTTCGAAACGCCAGGGCGTGGCGTGGCGGGGCGTGGCGATGAGATGGACGTTCGATCAGCAGGGCGATAGGGTCCGTATGGCGCCTACCCCGCCCGGCCCGGCCCCGGCCCCGGCCTACCCGGAGGCAACGGGTTGCCCTCGCGCTCCTCTCGTATGGGAACCAAACTGTAGCACTTTTATTTTTGTGTGTCTTTCAAAAGAAGGCCATAAAGTCCCGGTCGCTTCGATGAAAAGTGTTTGTACTCGCACCGTGTTAGGATATACAACAAAAACGGACGCCCGCCGACCAGGAGGAGGAAAAAAGGTCCGTAAAGAACAATTACAGTACGTGATGTCATCGCTAAAAGATGGCAGGGGCTGGAACTCAGGCGGGCAGCAGGCATTCTGCACATAAAGTGACGCTGTTTATTTTACAACATTAAATAAATGGTTACAAAATTTGGCGACTATATTTAGGTGGTTTACGGTACGGGGTGGGTGTTCGAAGCCGTACTTTTCCCTGGTTAAACTCTGTTTCGCATGCAGGCGTGCGCGCGGGCTTATGTATCGTCTCTGACCATGGCGCCTCAAGGCGCCGTGCGAGTATGCAACCCGTCCGCACGCCTGCATCCGGCACAGTATGAGCGGTGCGCTCCTTCACGGCTAGATCAATTTGAATCTGAAGCGCCAGTGTTTCGGCCGGGCACAGCAGCGTGTTGCTCCCCAACACATAGGTGGCCGACGGCGAGCCCCCCTGCCTCGGCCCCTGCTCGAACCATACTGCCCCATCCTCTCCGGGCAATTTGGGACACTCCAGGACAGCTATATTTCGAGCGACGACACTCGAGGTGGCAGGCTGGGGCCTCTGGCGGGACCGGGCGGGACCCCCGAGACCTGTCGGGCCCCCGGGGGGGAGCCTCTCGGGGGACCGGCGTGCCCACAGGGGGGCCTCCGCCACCACCACCCCGGCGCCGTGTGCGCCTCGCCGCCACCGAGAGGTGGGCATAAGGACGGTATTGCAACCGCCCCGGCCCCTTCTCGCCGGTGTCGCAAACGCAAAACATTTAAAGTCAGTTAACACCACCATTTTATTCCGTTTCCAATAATTATAGTAAACATTTTCCTTCTACAAATTTCCGCCTGAGGGGAATTTACATAAAATTGCAATAACAGCCCTAGGAGGGACACCCCAATAAAATGCGCCCCCCCTCCCCTCAAACACACACGCACCCCTCGTCTCAACAGGTAGGCGCAGGCGGCCCATCGCATCGCGAATTCCTGCCGCGTTTTTCCATCACCGTAAAATTATGGTGGAAGGGACAATTTATGGCGGGTGCACTGGCCACCGCCACCGGGGGCACGGGCACGGGGGTCACGCAACGCCACGACGCGACACCACACGGTGCTGGAAATTTGAAGGCAGATTAACCTTGTCGATACTTAGGGGAGCCCTTTACCCGCCCTTTACGGGAGCGATTGGCATCCGAGATAGGGAGAGGGGTCGTACCGGGGGGTGAGGGACGAGGAGACGAGGACGAGACCACGCGAGCGCTGGCTCCTCTGTCTCTCTCGCTCCTCACGTCGGTGCGACAATGACGGCGCCTGCGGCGAAGGACGCAGCCCTTATCGTCCGGGACGGCCATATTTTGAGCCGGCGGATGCTCGAGGCTCGGCTCGAGGTGGCGGCTGTTTTGACAGGGGTCCGCCGGGCGCAGAGAGGGACCACTCGGGTCCACAGGGGCCCGGCGGCGTGGCGGCCCTCGGGACCCACGACGACGCCCAGGACCTGCGGACCGGCCGGCACGCCCGTGCTATGTAAGTGACCAGTCCGACTAGGAATAAAATCTGGCCGAAGAGAGTGGCTTGTCCGGCTCTCGCTCTCGGGGATGACCGCCCCGTCGCGGCCCACCGCGTGACTCACCGGGGCCCCCCAAGAGACCCGCCCTGGCCGGCCCCGGCCACCACCCCGACCACCGCCCACGCTCCCATACACCGCACTGCGCTGCATGTTGTTTGTAGTCGTCGCCGGGATAAACGGATTATTTTTGAGGCACTGGAACACACGGATCGGGGCGTGGCGGGGCGGGGCGGGGCGCCCGCGCTGTGGGGCGGGCGGTGGTCCGGAGCCCCAGACTCGCCGGACCTTCGCCGTGGACCACCACCACCGCGGGCCGGCCGGGGCCCGGACACGGCCCCGGGTGGTGACTCACCCCGAACCGAACGTGTCCACTCCGCCCAGTGCGGCTATAAAATTAGTCAAGTCGACGACAAGCCGGCGATGAAGACACAAACACAAACCCACACGATCACAACAATATTTTGAGCCGCTGCACGAGTGCGGCGACGAGTATGTGTTGGGGCTCCGGGACAAGACACAAGCGAGGGGGGAGAGGGTGACATTCCTCGTCCCCGGGCCACGGGCAGGGCCGGCCGGACCCGTGAGCACCTCGTAATGGCCTACTAACGTGTCGGGCCAAAGGGTTTCGAGCGTGCGACCCGGCCGCCGTCGCCCCGCCCGTCACTAATAGCTCCCCGTCGTGGAGTCTCCAACAGGAGAGCGGCGCGCGGGGGGACGACGACGCCCATAACGGCTCGCCACACCACCACCCTTCCGCACGGTGGTCCTCCGCCCAGACGCCTGTCACCGAAACAAAAGTCGTTATTATTTTCCGAAAAAAATATAAAGAAGAAAGAAAACACGACGCAATAAAATACAAGTAAGTGGCGAAAGCCCCCCCGCACGGGTTCACCGCACTGTTTTCGCGGAGTGTACATAACACACTGTACGCCTCGCGCACGAGGTTTGGTTCCTACCCTGATATCGCCCCGATATCGCGCCGTAATGGCCGTTACACTCCTCTTTCGGAATTTACAAGTTGGTATTCGACTGCCGCGCTGTCCTCTGCCCGCCCTGGCTGGCGTTATCCCGACGGACAAACAAAATGAGCGCCCCTGTTAAGATAGCCGGACGGGTCGGTCGGGCCCCTGCTGGCTTGTAGCAGCCAGTGTCCTTTTCATTTGAGTCCGTGTCTCGCCGCGCTCCTTATCGACCGGGTGAGAGTGTTATTGGTCTCGACGTCTCAAAGCCCCCCTCGCGGCGGCTGAGGTTTTTTTTTTTTGCGAGGATTTCACTTCAAACTTCAACGAGCTCCACGTATAAATAAAGTATTTGGGGGTATTTGGGGAAGGGAGGTGGCGCGGGGAGTCGTCGTCGTCGTCGTCGTCCACGGTCTCGCCCGCTCGGAGTTGCTCGGCAACGATGTTGTGACGATGGGCGGGACGGACGGGACAGACTCAAAGGGGTCCTAAATTCGCCGCTCGGTCCGTCGGCGGGTTAGGTCGGCGGCCCGTGGTGCTGCTGGTGCCGGCTGGTGCGGCACTCGGAGGCGCACTTAGTGCCGCTCCCGGGTCCTCTCTATTAGGCCGCCATGCAGGCGCTGCCTCTGGCGCTGCCCGACACGGCCTCCTCCTGTTGTCACTGGTTACGCCGCACGGCCGCACAATTTGTCAAGCGAGCATGAGTCAGGTAATTGTCCTGGGAATGAATCCCCGGGCCAGAGCCGGCCAGAGCCCTCACAGCCCTCTCTGCGGCAGAGCCACGACACGGCCAGCAGAGCCAAGCCGTACCTCCCTGATCGCCTAGAGCCCCGGTGCCCTGCCGTTGCCCTGCCGGTGCCTCCCCCGCCATTACCTCAGGTAGAGGCGCACCGCGCCGCCGCACAGACCCAACCGCACTGCAGCCCGGCCCAATGGCAGCCCAATTCGCCCGGGCCGCAATTGTCGTCGTCGTCGTCTACGTCGTTTGGTTCCGAGCAATAAGGTCTTCGATTCCACCGCTTTTATTTTAGTGGCGTGATTACGTTCGGTACTGGTGTATCTCTCCTCTTTTGTGGCGCGGACGGCGTATCGTCGTCGAGCAGGGTGGCGGTGGCGGTGCACTACATGTCGTCTGTGAAGGAGTTGGTTCGTCTCCTTGAGCCCGGTCACCGCCAGCCTCATTAGAGGGCGCCGCGTAGCGACCAAAGACTTGAGGCCGCCGGAGAATAATTAACCGATCACATCACATCGCGGCAGCGGCGGCGGCGTCAGCGTCCTCTCGGCGGCTACCACGCACCGCGCGGCGCCGCCCGCCCCGCCACGCCACTCACAACCCCCGCCCGCCTCTCTTCTCGGAATGCCTCGTGCGGTCCGTCCACTTGGGGCCGTAACGAGGTGGCGGGCCGCCACGCCCCGCCACGCCCCGCCACGCCCCGCCACGCCCGGCGCCCTTTTAACTCCCCCGCCCGCCCCGCCCGCCGGGCTATCAGATACAGCACGCGGCGCGGCGACCACCACCGCGGGGCCCGGCCACGAGGCCCCCACAGGCCCCACCACCACGAGGTGCCCCATCACCGCCACTTTGACTGCCGGTGGGCCCGCCACGCCCCGCCCCACCGCGATGCTGGCCATCTCCGCGCCACGCTCCGCCACGCCCTGCTGATGGACGGTGGACACGCCGACGTGAGTTGGTTTTAGGGTTGAGTCCCCGCCACGCCACGCTCCGCCACGCCACGCTCCGCCACGCCACGCTCCGCCACGCCACGCTCCGCCACGACATCAGCCTCTCTGGTGATGTTAATCGTAATGTATCAAAGGGGCCTACCGCCCCCATTGACGCGCGAGCGGAGCAGGGAGGGCGACGCAGGCGCAGCTGGCGTGGCCGGGCGGGGCGGGGGCGGTACGGCGGCGGGAAGCCCCTGGCCAACGCCGCCGGCACAGCTGTCGCGGCCCCGCCCCGCCCCGCATATTGCTTTTCAGCATCATCAGAGGCAGAGGGGGATGCTCCACGCGCAGCGCGCTGTGGCTTCGACGGCAGGGGCGGGGTCGGGGGGTGGTGGTGCGTGCCGGGCGATAGGTCCCGGGGACCTTGTTGTCCCCCGGCCGCCACCAGAGCGCAGCAGCCCCAGCAGCGGCGGCGGGTCGGCAGGTGCGCGACGAGCCGGCGGCAGAACCGAGCACCGGGTGAGCCGGCCGTGTCGCGGGTTCGACCACCAGCAGCGCCAAACGGCCGGCGAGCGCCTTTTTCGCAATGTCCGGCTGTTTGTCCTGCTGCTGCTGCTGCTGCTGCTGCTGCTATAGACGGACGACGCTCCCTGTCGCCAGACGCGCGGCGTGTTTCGGGGAACTGATTCGGCTTTGGTCGGATTGCCTTGGCAATGCCTTCGGTCTGGTCCAGCTCGGCGGCGGCCGGGGCGGCGGCATGGTGTCCGTTGTAAATCATGGCTCTGCGGGCGCTGCCGCTGCGGACGCCACACAGCGCCCCCCAGCAGGAGCAGGTGGGCGCGGGGCGGCGGGTGGAAAGGGGTAATAATTTGTTTAAATAGGCGACCTTTTAAAGCACGCTCACACAAACACACACGCACAAATCACCAAAAAGTAAAAAAAAGGCGTAAGTCAATGTACTTTGCAGTGGACTTACGCCCTTTTCACTTTTCACCACGTGATATACGCCAAAAGTAGACGTTCATACGACGTGGCACTGGTGGCGCGTGTGGGGTGTGGGGTGCGCAGCGAGGAGGCGGAGGAGATACTCATCGATTGCTTTATCTCATCATCTGGTTTATATTCCTCCTCCTCATTGGGACACACTGCCACCTCTTGTTTTCACCAGTTGATGAGGCGTCGGCGCCAACACACACACACACAAACACACACACACACACACACACACACAGAGCTGGACTGGACTCGGGTCGGCATGCGGTATTAAAATGGTTTTCCGTGTTACGATCTTTGGGGCCGCCCTGCTCCGCTCGCCTCGGTTCGGCGGGTTATTTGGCAGAAGCGCCGGGCAGATTGTGAGTCAGCGAGAGTCGGAGAGGTGTCGGGGACGCCATCAAGGAGCTCAACGAGTTTGAACCTGGCCCCGGATCGGCCGGGCACGGCGGCGGCGG
>NW_026267306.1:394247-395934 GCF_000697945.3 Frankliniella occidentalis | reverse complement strand
GCGGCGTTAGCACAACGCCTTGATAGATGAGGGGGCGGGGGCGTGACATTTCCCATGGTCCAAATAGGTTCACTCTAACTCTTTACTCCCTTTTTCCCAGCAGCAGAGCGAGACAGAGAGATTGCGCCATGATGGGCCCGCCGCGTACACACTATACTACTACTAACTGCGCCGTCCCCCGTGTCCGCGTTTGTTTGAAAAATTGTCCCCCCTCGGGGGCAGCAGTCAGTGACAAAGCGGGCTAATCGAATAGCGCGCAGCTCCACCCGCGGGGGCTCTCTACGCCACGCCCCGCCACGCCCCGCCACGCCCTGCCACGCACTGCCATGCCCCGCCTCCCAGTGGCAGCGAACAACACTTTGGCCCCTGCGTTCACACGATCACTACGAGTACCCTCTGGCCGGTCTTATGGCCAGCAGAGGCCGTTTATTATTTGGCAAACACGCCTTCCTGCTGCTCCCGATAGCTCCGCGATTATTGTGTCATCGTGCGCCTCTCCCCCTCCTCTCCCTTTCCCCCCTGCAGACGACGCGCCGTTAAAGGCGACACGTTAAATGAGATAATCCCCGACGCGTCGCCGAGCATTATGTCCCTGTAAAATAGATATTATCAGCCCCGGTCTCCCGGTTATACCGGTCGCGGCTCGCGCGCGCGCCTCCCGCCCGAGCCCCCCTCTTCCCCTCTCCCCTCTCACGACGGATACATACAGGCGGTCCATTAGGCCCCCGGAGTGGGGCCTAAACTACACCGCCGGGGCGCATATCTCTTACAATGCTGCGCAGCAGTTGTCAACGATTCAAGTTTTGCCTGTATCCGTATACGTGACCATATAGAGTCGCGGTTTAAAGGTAAAGCCAAACAATGAGTGTCATGACGAATTTTTCTTCCTGAAAATCTCATTCTTTTTGTATAGAACTAGAATTACACGGGAGGCTGTGCAAAGTGCATCTGCTCCAGGTGCGGCTGCGCCTGCGAACATGGCGGCCGATCCTACCAATTACATTAGCCCCCCCTCCTCCCCCCTAACACGGCTGCTTTTCGCCTCGTTGTCGGTCTTGTTGGTTTTGTCGGCGTTAAATTAGGGGAGCGATTTGGGGGAGGCCGCCTCAGCGCCGGGCACCTCCGGGGCGGGCGGCGGGGCGGGGTCCGGGAGAGCAGCACCCCGTCACCAGAACGTCACCAGGACGTCGCCCTGTCATTTCTCTCTGCCGACGACTCTCTTCACTTTGCCTCCCCGGCGGCACCTCACCTCACTTATAGAGTGAAGGATTATTCTCCAGTTTGGAAACGCATTAGATATATCTTCTCTTTTTTTTTTCGTTGGTACGACCGTCGTTGTGCACGCCGGCAAAGAGACAACATAATTCCAACGTTATTACTCGGACGATGACGATACATGTTCATAAAACATTTGGACAAGAGAAGAGACGCGACGACGACGACGACGTGGTCAGCTCTGTCAGGTGGTCGTGTCCACCTCGTGTCCACCTCGCCGTCGACCTCGCGTCCACCCGGGCGGTACAGTCCGGTCAGCCCAGAGAGGGTCCAGCCCCCCAGCATCATGCCGGCTCCAGCTGTCGGCCTCCCATAAATATATCAATCCGCACGGCCAGGAATAAAACATCACGCTCCATTAATCTCAGCCAGGAATGAGGCGGGTGGCGCTGAGAGGAGGAGAGAGAGAGAG
>NW_026267306.1:389645-393301 GCF_000697945.3 Frankliniella occidentalis | reverse complement strand
CCCTCATGTGGGGCCCCCGTGCGGCTCTCTCGGGGGGCAGGGCCAGCGGGGCCTCCTCGACGGCGAGCTCAAAGCCCCGAGAGCTGTCCCGTAATGTGTAAGATTGCACACTGCAGCAGGGCGGGCAGGGCGCCCCCGCCGGGTGACGCCCCGCTGATGAGGTGGGCGGGTGGTGACCCTCCCCGGTGGGTGGGAGGGTCCAGCACTCGGATGTTTAGTTTGGTTTCTTCTTGTTCCGGGCCGGCGCGCCGGGCGGGACCGGGCGGAGGGCCACCTCTGGCCGCGCCGCCGCCGATATTGTTTGTGGCGATTACAAGGCGCAAAATTGGCCGACACAGACACACAAAGTTGACTCATTTGTTAGCGGTAATGAGGGCGTGGTGGGGCGGGCAGCGGCGCGGTGTGCGGGCCGGCGGCCGCCGCGCCCCGCCCCGCCCCGCCCTCGGCCACGCCCTGGTCGTCTTTATCGGTAGGGTGTGGCGGGGCGATGCGTCGCACGCTACCGGCGCCTTGCCAGGCAGTTTCGCGCGCGATGCGCCACAACGCAACTCTACTGAGAAGCGTTTCAAACCACCCCTACCTCTAAAAACTCTCGTCATTAAGCAACACGCGTTTGATGTTAAAGTATGCTCTTGCCAGTTTCAGCAAAACCATCGAAATGGTAAAGCAATATTTATACAATATACGAGGTCCTGATTTACCACCCTTTTAAAGGTAAAACGTGGCAAGTTTCCGAGACTGTCCGTGCCGGTGAGTTTGGCAGAAGCAGTAGGATCCGTCCGTGCTGTGCGCGCGGACTGTTTATGTAAGCAACACAAGGCAGAGAGGTGGTCACAAAAAGGGGGCCCCCGATGAGATTTACGCGGAAATTTTTCACGACCATTTATCTCGACAACAAGAACGTGTGCCGCCGCCGTGCCCGGGGCCGGCGGGCGGGGCGCTCTTTGACTTTGACCCGCACACTGCGACCTGTGGGGCCCACCACCCTGGACCCGCGCGCCCGCCACGCCACGCCGCGCCACGCCACACACCTTCAGCAAACGTGATACAGACAGGCCGCCCAAGGATGTGTGGGATTGGATTGAATCGCCGGGGCAGAGCAGGGCAGGGCAGGGCAGGGCCGGCCGGCCACCCCGGCCCATGGGATGTGATGTGGATGTCGGCAGATGATGGGACGTCCCGAGACTGTGATGGGACGGATGGACTGACGAGGTGAGGCAGGCCCCGGTGATTTTCGGAATAACGTCTCACTTGTTTGCTTTCGGCAGCCGCCGCCGCCGCCGACGGCCGCTTTTCTGCAATGATTGCCGCCACCGCCTTGTGGGATCCCATCCCAATCGCATATCCCGCCCTCTCTAGGATTCCCCAGAGAAACAGCGCACTGTATGGGACACACGAGAGGTGGGAACGGGACGCAGGCCAAAGCCCACAGGTCCAGTAGGGGCGAGCAGGTCGCGCAGGCTGCATTGAAAGCAGAGAAGAGACGGGGCACGCATTTCATACACCACCATACCCGTTATACATTTAGTTTTAACGCACTTTGACGAGAAAGTAAAAGAGAGAGATAGAAGAGAAAGAGGAAAAGCAGGTGAGACGTGCACGCTTCATAGCAGTACCGAAGGTAAAGGTCCCTGGAATGCGGGGTGTTGTGTTTGAGCCGGGTCAGGGTCTAGGTAGGTGACCCGCCGGGGACCAGGACCTGGCTCAAATCCCACCTCCCATTCACACGGTCACGGGTCGCCAATAAATGCTGATGGCCGTCGGATGCACCTAGGTGATACCCGCAGGAGCTACTGGAGAGGAAGGGAGAGGCGGGGCGGGGGAGGGAGAGGGAGGGAGAGCGAGGGAGAGGGAGAGAGTAGTGGGACAGAGAGAGAGAGAGAGAGCCCTAGCGGAGCGGCGTCGTTAGAGGAACTATCAGTGACACCAAGCCGTCACAGCCCGGCGAGGGCACGCACACGAAAGAGCAGCAGCAGGAGCAGGGAGAAAGAGAGGGGGAGGAGAGAGATAGAGAATAACATTCCTACAAATCTTCTAAGCCGGGAGAAAGAGTGAAAAACGAAAAAAAAAAAAAAACTAAAATAAAAACATGAGCTACGAGTAATTCGGTCAGCCCCGCTATGCCTTGTGGTCTTCCCCGTGTCGTGTTGAATGGGCGTGGTCCTTCCCTCCGCGCCGTGCGGCGGCGGCCGCGTATACACACAGGACAACGACTTCCACGACGACGTCGTTCGACGATGACATCCTTGCCTTTGCGGTACGTCGTGGAAGACGCGTCCAAAGGCATCATCTACACGGAGCGAGCTGCATGCGACGTGGTGGTGGCAAGCTGTGCACGGCTACGGCTGCTGCGACACGGGACCGAAAAGCCGTAAATTAATCCTCTAAGGCATGTAGGCAATAATTAGGAGCATGTCGCCACGGTCACGGTGCCCTGGTGCTGCTCGGAGGCGGTGGCGAAGGAGACGCACGAAACGCCAGGGCAAACTGCAGAAATAAGGGGGCGCACTGCTTACAAGCACACAGTCATTCTGCAGTTACTGCCCAACCTCGCGCACAAACCCAGGAGTCCGCTAAGAGTGATTTGAAAAAAATCTCCATTCAGTGCCCATTTCTGATCGTTTTCCGCTATTATTATAAATGAAAACAAATTGCGTTGAAGGTCAAGCCCATTTCTAGAACATAGTGGCTTGGATGGCCCATTGGCGCGGGGCCGGTGTCCGTTTTGTCCAGAGCGATAGTTAAGTTAAGCTCATCTTACCGGTGACTAAAGGCAGTACATAGTAATAGTATAGCAGCAGCAGCAGCTTCTGTGGTGAATGAATCCATGAATGGTTGGACCGGCACTTCCCAGTAAACGCCCCCCCCCCCTCCCCCTCGGCTCGTCAGCGGCCTGGCCGTGCCGGGCGGCCGTGCCCCATCGCATTGTTTAGCAAACATTTTTCACACCTGGAGCGGGCCGGGTTGGCGAGACGTGGCGCGGCGGCGTTGGTGTGACTGGTGTGACACCTGCGATCGGAAGGTGGCGGGGCGACCGCGCGTGAGTCGAGCTCGGCGAGTTTGGCCTGGGGGAGGAGAGTCTTTCCACCAGGACGAGGCCCTCTGTCATGGGACCCGCGGGGACGCGATGCGTGCGGGCGAGGCGGGGGCGCGGCTTACCCCACGTCAGCACCTGCCCCCTGACACGCCCTACGCCCTACCACGTTAGATAGATAGATAGATAGATAGATAGATAGATAGATAGATAGATAGATAGATAGATAGATAGATAGATAGATAGATAGATAGATAGATAGAATTATGTTGTGTGAATAATCGTGCGGAGAAGGCGCGCACACAGACACAGACACGTACAGACACACACACACACACACACATTCAGAGCGGGACGGTATAATAGAGCTCAATTCCTTGTCGGTTCCCTGCAGCACCGCCGTCGCCGCTCTCTTAGAATTCGGCTTTCGACTTTCATAGCGCAGCAGAGCTCTGTACCGCCAACACGCTCCAAGTCTGTCCGTCCCCTCTTCCTATCGCTATTTCCTCCGATTTCCTCTTCTTCCACCCCCACCCCCCCTTCACCCTCATGTGGGGCCCCCGTGCGGCTCTCTCGGGGGGCAGGGCCAGCGGGGCCTCCTCGACGGCGAGCTCAAAGCCCC
>NW_026267306.1:387983-389585 GCF_000697945.3 Frankliniella occidentalis | reverse complement strand
CCTCCTCCTCCTCCCCCCTCGCTCCCTCTCTCTATCTGACCAAAACTTGTGGGGATGAAGGTAAAGTGTATAAGGGAAGTGCAGCGTGAAGCATCCGCTAAGGAAGGTAAGTAGGGGCGGATTTGTTGCAACAATCTTTTGGGTCCCGAACGCGAGCACACACACACACACTTAAGGGCTTGCAGTGGGAATGTAGTTGTGTGTGATCCAATTCGGGGATTTCAAGGCTTACCACCCCGCCACAAAGAATGTCTGATGGAATGCATAAAACGGAGAAAAATGAGGGACGTGTCAGAAAAATTGCTATACACCACTACACTACAACGAGATCTAGTACTTTCACTCCCAAAATGAAAACGCTCTGTGCGTATGCGCAGCAGCAATAATATGCGGCCTGCAAGCGACGGTGAGTCATTTGAGGTCGCGGGTTTGTGGGACGCGGTGGTGACAACGGGCAAACCAACCCCGTGACGCACATTATGAAAGCGGAGAACGCGGCCAAAACAGCTCCTGGAGACAGCCAAGCCACCACCCACGCGCACGGGACACCAGCTGCCGTCGTACAGGGGCCCCGCGCCGTACCCCCGCCCCACCCTGCAGCCGTTATCACACAGGATGTGTGTGAACACAACCCCGGCGGGGGGCGGGCGGGCCTCGCCCCACCCCCTCCATCCTTTTGATCCTATTTAACCTCAGCCGCACTTTGACCGTCCCGCCTGCCCCTGTGCCGTGCACCCGCGGGGCCCCGCCGGGGGTGCGGGGACGCGGCGCGGGCGTGTGCGGGCCGAGTCCTGCTGCTGATCGCCACGGCCAAGCTCCCCCGATGAATCACTCGGCATCGCACTCCTCCTCAATGAGTGAGCCATTTCATTCTACGCAACACCCTATACACACCCCCGACGATGCAGGTCGGCACCACCGGAAGTTCAGCCGACTGCATGCAGCACGGCCGCACTGCGCGCGCTGGAGACTGCGGTGTACCTGGGGACACCGTCTGCTGTACCAGCAAGAGGTCATCCTGCAGGCCCACCCCCCAGCCTGGCCACTGGCCACCGGTCTCCTCCTGCTCGGCAGTCTAACTACCAGTCTCCACCGTATTTGCACACATACGCACGGGAGTAAAGTTTGTGCAGAAAGCGATTACCCACTCAAAGCGACCACCCCCTCGGATGTTTCTCGTTTCCGCGAAGTGAGTTTGCCGCTGCTGTTGCTGCTGCTGCTGTTCTTCGAGTGGGGCGGGGCCAGGGCGGGCGAGGACGTGAAGCGTGGGAGGCGGCCGGTCCGGAGCCCCCATGCATCACGTCCTGAGCTCTTCAATGTTGACAACAAAAATATTGACCCACCGCCGTTCGCTTTTTACATCGTAGCCTGGCCTGGTTTTGGCCGGAGGGGTTGATGGGGCGGTGGGGCCCGGAGGATCCTCGGCGAGGCCGTGAGGGTCATGGTCAGGCCATGGCCAGGGGTAGTTCAGAGGCCGAACCGAAGGGGTGCCGAGGCGGAGACGGCTGCCCCCGAGGAGGGGCAGGGCGCGCATGTCCTCGCGCGCAGAGGCCCTGGCCACCCTTCCCGGCCACTTGACCCCCTCCATCACCTCCCCCCCCC
>NW_026267306.1:385872-387933 GCF_000697945.3 Frankliniella occidentalis | reverse complement strand
GGCGGCCTCCTCCGCGCCGCTTTACAACAATAAGCATTGTTCCGTTTTTGCACTCACACACGCACATGTGCCGCGCGCACGCACACACACACACACACAAACGCATGTGCATATGGTTTTGAAGACCCCCTGGAAGTGCAGGATGGCGACTGCTTCAAGACCTGCGGTACTACTGTAATACATGTTGTTGCTCCGCCCCATCCGGCCGGCCGCCCGGTCGTCGGGGACCCTCAGGGACGACGAGGAGGCCTTCCCCCGGTCGCCCCGGGGCGCTCGGGCCGACGGGGTTCACACGGGCCGCCCGCGCCACCGCCCCGCCATAGCCACGCCACAGCCACGCCCCGCCGCCACCAGAGGCGAGGCCGCCCCACAGGCCCACCAAACGAGGCCCACTTATTATTATTTACTTATTTGCAATCGCCGTTTCTTTCGGCGCGCGCGCTTTTGGGACCCGGAGGCGGGGCGGGCGGGGTTGTCGGCGGCGTGCCCTCCTTGTAATTGGCGCTAAGGCGTGGCGTGGTGTGGCGACGGAACTACTCCCCGTGCGGGCGGGCCGGCGGCCCCCGGGGTCCCAAAGGACGCCGCACGGTGGGCCTTCCTCGCCGTTCCGGCCGCCCCACACGCCGTGTGCCCGGAGTGAATCAGGTGGGATAACGAGGCCCCCCACACCACGATACATCAAACTTAACACGCCAACCACGCGAATCTGACCAATCGGGTAAAACAGCCACCCACAATTTTCTTTATTTCAAATAAAAAGGATTCCCTAGGTGAGGGATAGAGAAGGGAAGGGTGGTAGTCCGTCTAGTTCAACTATGTTGTTAGTTGTCCCCGCGCGTTGAGCGGCGGCCCCCATCATTCTCCGCCGTGTGGTCGGTCCTCTCCGCGACGCACCGGTCTGCCTCACACACGAGCAGCGCTCTGGCCGCGGCCGCGGAGCCGCGCTGCTCATGACGATTCTTCATGGAGCGGGGCGGCCGCCGCCCTGCAGTCCTCCTCCTGGACCAGCCCCGGGGGCCACGGAGAGCCATCGCTTAACGTCTCCTTTGTCTTCCACTGAAAACTTACTTAATGTGGCTGCTGCTGCGGCTGCTGGCGGCGGGCGGCGGCACAGGGCGCCTTCGGTCGCTTTGATTGCGGCGGTCGTCGTCGAAAGTGGTCCAGGTAATGAACTCACCTGCCCTGCCGCCGGGGCCGCCGGGGCCGGGGGGACCCGCTGTGGGGCCACGCCCCCACCACCCTTGTGTGGGACCCCGCCCCGCGCCGGCCAGCAGCGGGCAGCAGCGGGTGGCGCACCGCATTAGCTTTTCGGCACGTATTACGATGTCACTGACGGCCTCACCACACCCGGCTGCCCCATCTCGTTAGGCCCACCGCACACACGCACGCGCACACACGCACACACACACACGAGCCCCATATCGCCTTACCCAACTTAACGTTTCATCTGTGAGAGGTGAAATAAGTCAGCCTCAATTGCTGCTACACTGCAAAAACATTTTATTTTTGCGCCTCCTACACGGCGCATAGGTTTGCAGGTCCCGCGCACGCGCACGCTACGCGCACCACCCGCTGCGCGGCTAAAACTTATTTGCTGCAGCGCGCTGCTCTTCCACCTGTTCCTGTTACGTGGCGGCGGAGCGGCGGCATAGCGCGCGCTTGTTGTAAAGTATACGCTACGTCAAGCGGGCCAATGGCGAGGCAAGGCGAGGACCTTACCGGGCCGCCGCAGCGCTCCGCCACGCCGCCGCGCTGTCCCACGTAATTATCCCAAATAACAACAAGGCAAAGCGATGCCACGCCGTCGTTTTGTGAGTGAGGGGCGGGTGGGTGAGGGGCGAGGGGCGAGGGGGGGGGGGAGCCAAAGTACTTTCTGTGTGGCCTACCAGTTACGACTATGTTCTGTTTTCCCTTCGTGGCGCGCACAGCTCGGCGCAGCACGGTGCAGCGTAGCGCCCCGCTGCTGTCAACAGCAAATCTTTCTCCTTCCCGCTGCCCCTTCGCGTCGTTTATCATTGCTTCTTCTCCGCTTCTATTAGAAAAAAATATATTACCCCCCCC
>NW_026267306.1:375053-385574 GCF_000697945.3 Frankliniella occidentalis | reverse complement strand
GTAGTCTGCACGGCGGCGCACCCCGGCGTTACGGGACTGCCTACCCGGCAGGCGCTCCTCGCCTCGCGCCAAGAGCGCAGAGCGCGCAGCGAGAGGAAGCAGGGCGCCGGCGACGACGTCCCCGGCGTGCCAGCCTCATAACGCTCCACTTCTCTCCTCCGCCAACGACACACACACACTACACAGAGCTCTACAGGCGCCGCCGCCATAGCTCTTGTGGGCGCCAAGCGCTCAAGCGCGATGAGGACTTGCGCGGACACACGCACTGTACGCACACATACCAGAGCTGAGGCTGCTCATGTGTGAACGTCTCCCCCCGACATTCACACACAGAGGACGATATTGTTGTCATGCGGTTGGCCCGTCAATCGGGAACAAATGCCGCCGACCGCTCTCTGTCTCATCATTTTCTCAAATAAAGCCGGCAGCTTGCTGTCGCTTTCACGTCGTCGTCGCGTTGTCCTGCGGTTCTGGTGGAGGACGAGCAGAGCTCAGCGCACATAGGCGGGAACCGCGAGTTTAGAGGTCATTCTTTGGAAAAGGTAATTTGCCTTTTTTGACGACGCGGGAATTTCAGAATACTTTTGAGACATTTGCTAGCTATAAGTAGAACCTTCCCTCGAGTATTCAACTTTATTCAAAGTATAGCCACTTTCGCTTTTAAAAATCAATGCGAGTCGGGGCCAAACTTATATTTTACTATGATCTAATGGATCTATGGTGAATTTGCTTGCTTCAGCCAGTATATGGCGCTTCAACAAGTACAAGTACATACCATCACCTGAAGTGATGTACTTGATACTCTTCCCTTGTAGCGTGGTGCGCGAGCACCAGCAGCTTAGTTATAACGCGAGGGTTTCAATGCGTCAGACCAATTGACGGGCGTCAGAGACGAATAAATGAGTGAGCAAAGCTCCCCCGCCCCCTTTTCCCACCACGACACACCGCGGCCGCCCCGGAGGCAAGCCGCATGGCAGTTCTTAAATATGATACCGAGAATCCAAGCAGAGCAGCCCGGCCCCGCCGGCCGCCCCGGAGCCCTTGGCGGCCTCCTCCGCGCCGCTTTACAACAATAAGCATTGTTCCGTTTTTGCACTCACACACGCACATGTGCCGCGCGCACGCACACACACACACACACAAACGCATGTGCATATGGTTTTGAAGACCCCCTGGAAGTGCAGGATGACGACTGCTTCAAGACCTGGTCGTACTCCAGCAGGACTTTTGTCCATACAGGACATTCCTGTGGCTATCAGAAGTCGTCCCGGCCGACATGAGGTCCGTCCGGTCCGTCAGCGTGCATGCCGGGTCGGCCGGGTCCGGGGGGCAGCCCGACCCGAAGGGCAGCCGGCGGTATGACTCACGATAAACGAAAAGGAGGCTCAAGTTACAGTTTGATGGACCCACACAATTTCCACTCATTCCTCCCCATTTACTATAGCTTTTTGCATCAGCCTGCAACGCGCGCTCGAACACTCGCTCGCGCGCATGTACACGCACATGTACACACACACGCACACATGCACACACATGCACGCTTTGCCTACTGAGGCGTACGCTTGCTTTTTCATCTAATCCGCATCTGCCCACAAAGCGCCCATTATGCCAAGCCCACTAATAATGGTCTATCCCCAAAGGGGGAAGAGAAACACACAGAGAGCAGAGTGTGCTATGTGCAGCAGAAGGCCGACCGCAACAGTGTGAAACGGCTGCAAAATGCGAGCAGAAAGCGCTACACATCGGGCAGATGCTTTGCGAGGCAGCTAGCTGCTTGCTGTCACCCAAGTGCTTGCAATGAGTCCGAAATGGACCACATTTCTACTGTTACAACATTATAACTGACTGGGAAAGCTTCATATTTCAAACTTAACACGAGGTGAATGACTTCTGATAACTTTAAAGAACTTACTAAAGTTTTGTGAATTTTGGTCATGTGAGTATATGGTAAAATTTGTGGTTGTCAAAAAGGCACGCTTATTCCATTCTTATCGTTGTGTTCAATTATCGTAAATGGAAAATAAAAAGATGACACTTTTTATAAAACTTAGCTTCGGTGTTGACGTACTATTTCTTGGTTTGATAGAATTAAGGTGAACGTGCGCCAAATAAGTTTTTTTTTCAGCGCAGCTTTTCTCCGTTTGCAGCACAAGCGTTCGAAAGAACTCGTGCGTGAGTCCCACACGCACACACGCTGACCACGCAGGCGCTGTGCTTCGCACTGAGAAAATGTTTTAGTCATGGGCACTGGATTTAGTCCCCAGACCGAAAGTTTTTGACACACTAAACAATTTTGTTCCAAGGACAAAAAGTTTTGTTGCCTCACCTCACATCATATTCATTGCCTCTCACCAAAGTTTCTGATCGCGGGAACTAAAATGTTTAGTGCTGGGATCAAAAATACACGACGCAATAGGCAACTGTCTTGTCCTAGGGGAGGAAAATTTTTCTCAACGCGTCTGTCTATGCGATGGGAGCACCTATAAAGCAGGGGCAAAAGCGCATACGAGAGAGAGGGAGGGATGTGAGGGATACGGCACATATAATCGATCCAATAACCGACACAACGTGTACACGAGCGTGAGCACGGGCGTGTGTACAGCGACAGTCACACGCACGAGTAATTGGAGCCGGGGCCGGGTGGGTCCATATAGTGGGTCCAGGCGGCCCGCCCCGCCCGTCTGCCGGCCCTGTCAACTCCATCCCATACTCGCCCTATTAGGCACAAATCCTCTTTTCTTTGTGCTGCGCCCCGCGCCGCCCCGCCACGGCCCGGGCTCAGGTAATGACAACCGTCCGCATAATTGAGTTATTTAGTATTTGCTGGCCGCGCGCAGATAGAGGATCTCTGTGTGTGTCTGTCTGTCTCTCTCTTTCCCCTCCGATTGGTCCAGCAGCGGCTCGGCGCGTACACACACCACATACACACAGTACTACTAACATGCGGCCGCGGCACCACGACACGCCGTAAGCCGAAGAGCAGAGCAGAGCACAGCCCCCCCCCCCCAACCTAAAGGAGCTATAGGCGACTCATCCTGGGGTGCCACCTTATCGGATTTGTGGCTTGTGTGTGAGGAGACAGAGAAAGAAGAAAGAGACAGAGACATGCAGAGTTGGCAGACAGAGAGACAGAAAGAGAAAGAGACTGTCTATTAATTATGTCTCCTATGGTGGTCACAGGACACCTCGCACGGGCCAAACAACAACAACAACAACAACAACAACAACAACAACAACAACAACAACAACAACAACAACAACAACAACAACAACAACAAACTGGCAAAAATTGAGCAAAAATATAAAAGTATAGCAATGGGCGGCAATGGGGTCGTAGCCTCGGTCGTAGCAGCTTATTGCCTTATGCCAGCCCGGTAAGTAGGCAACCCAGCCAGCGGTTCAGTCGGCTGCGGCGAAGCGAAGGAAAGCTGCCACCTCCCGAGCCGCCGCCGCTGCTGCGGCTGTCCTAATACGTACGCGCCCTTTCGTTTCGCCATTTCGTCCTTTCCCACTTTTATTTCTATTGTTGTTGTTATTATTTCTTTTCTCGTCCTTTTCGCCTCGTTTCCGACCTAACCTTTCCCACGCGCGAGCCCTCTCCTGCGCTGCAGCCCCGGGCTCAGTGCAGCAGCCGCCCCGCCCTGCCCTGCCCCGCGGAGATCATCGACAGCGCTACAGCCAAGAGTGCAGGCAGACGCGCGTCCGAAAAGAACAACAACAAAACACAATCCGAAGGGCGACGCAGCGCGAAAGGGCGGGATCCATTTAAATTTTTATGTCGTCGCTAATGACAAACTTATTTTTCCCGCAACTTTCCGCCAAATGCCGGCCGCCGCCGCTCGGGCTCGGGTCGGCTGCCCCGCGGGCACTCCGCTCGGCTCGCACTGCTGCGGCGCGTCTGGAGGACACCGCCAACAACAACGAGTCCAGGGTCCAGGAGAGGAGAGGACTGGCCGAGTGGCGGGGCTCGGCAGCGAGGGATTTAGTAATTAATTATTATTGTGTCCAGCAACATGAAAATAACGAAACGAAACCTCGTCGAGCAAGTGCAATACGCGGTATGTTACGCGCAATACGCTCTGCCCTCCCCTCCCTTCCGCGGCGCGCTTGGCTGCGCGGAGAGAGGGTGAGACCAGACCAGCGAGAGGGACACAGGACACCCAACTGCGCACGCGTCGTCTTAATCCAGAAGTAAGTATCGCTTGCAGTATCGCTTTACCGCCCAAAAGGCGGCGGCGGCGGCGCGCTGGCCGACAAGGAGCGAGCGGGAGAGCGACGTGCTGCTCGAATCGCCCCGAACTCTTTTCCTTATTCTCCCCTTCTTCCTCGCTCGGGCGGATCCGCTGCCCACCGCAAACCGCAAGGGATTATCCGCCTATCGCCTGGCCTGGCGTTGCCTGGCGCTGGCCCACTGCTGCGCCCCCCACAGGCCAGGCCGGGGAGGCCGGGGGATGCGGGGCCATCGTCCCCGACGCCTCCGGGGCAGGGAGGGGAGTCCTCGACGGCGGAGCCGACGCCCCCACCCCACCCCTCTCCACACACCCCCAACCCCACGGTGACCGCAGCTACGGCGACAAATCCGAGCACCGGAGAGGGAGCAGAAGCAGGCAGGAGCCCCCACGGAGGTCTGTGGTCAGATTATAGAGCCTGCATGCGCCGGACAGCGCCTGGAGGGTAGGCCACCGTAGCGCGGAGGGCTCGGTAAAGCCCCGGCGGCGGCGGCCATGCGAGCGGCAGGAGGAGGTGTTGAAGCGGCGTCACGCTCGGCGTTGAGCCCCTAGCCACGCCGCGCCGCGCCGCCCGTTTCGACACGCCGAATCTCGGCTGCCCCCGACAAAGTAAATAAAATAAACGGGGGGGCCCTTTGAGTAGAAAACATGCCCAATGGACGAGTAAAACTGTAAAATCGGGATTTATATGAGGCGCAATTAGGGAACCGGGCCGGGCGGCGCGGCGGTGCGACGCTACCTTACAATCAATTGGTCACAACGCCCCGCCACGCCCCGCCACGCCCCCGCCCATAGCATGGCAAGACAGAGCGCCCGGTCCGGCCCTAGTCAGCTCAACCCGTTTCCACGCTTGTCTCAGTTTTTCAATTTTGAGCAGCAGCGGCGGCAGCAGCAGCGGTTTGGGTGGTATATGTTTATCGCCTGGACATCTGGACGCTGCCCGGCCCGGCCGGGCCCGGCGCGGCGGGGCTCGAGCCTTTTGGGCTGGGTGTCACCTGGACAGACGGCCGTGTTGTGACAGTCGTTCATTACTCTACCCGGACTCATGGAAGGGCCAGACGATGAGGGATGGCAGAGGCCCTCTAGGCTCAATGATGGACGAAAAGGCTCAAATTTGCAAAAAATTATTTTAAAACTTTTCTAAAAGAAAATGCCGCAATAACAAGCCTTTATCACGACAGCAAAAAAAACAACAAAAAAAAACAAAAAACACGAGCCTTATTTTTGAAACCGTTTAATCACTTCTCTACGTACGTCGTCGTCGAGGGGACGACGCGTCGACTTTTTTAAAGGTTGGGAGAGAAAATACGGTATTAAAAGAAATAGTGTCCCACGGGAGCATTATTGTCGGCCCCAAATCTGGATTTATCATATACCGCCCTACCATTGTCCTCCTAACAAACCCCGCGGGGCAGTGCGACACCACGCCCCGCTACGCTACGCCACGCCCCGCCACAAATCAGGAGCTCGTGATAGTCCAGGGTCAAACAACGGGTGGAACAGAGGGACTGGGGGTGTCACAGCAGGGCGGGGCGGGGTTCGAACACCCGCGCCGCAGGCCGCCAGGGCGTTCTGACCATCATGATTGTCATTGCCCAAGGCGCCCGTCCCCAGCCCAGGCCGCGTCCCCAACCCGTCCGCCCGATACGTTGGCCCACGATGGATGGACGGATGCTTGACTGCGTACACGTCGCCAGGAGCGAGGCGCGCGCATCAGAGAGAATTAAGTCACGGCGATTTCCGGTTTCCGCTCCAAAACCATGTGTTTTACGTCATCTGCCGTCGCGGGGTGGCGGCGGCAGCAGCGCGCCACGGCGCTGCTGGAGAGGAGAGAGAAGGTATCGGTGGTGATGACGTTTGTTCAAGGGGCCGTAACGCAGCCAATTACTTATACTCTCCCGCGCTTCATAAACGTCACCGTCACCCGTAACGCACGGCGGCGGCGGGGCCGCGCGGGCAATCAGCAAAAGTAGGGGGGTGGGGCTTAACGCCGCCGCCGCCGTCACGTGACGGCGCGCGGGGGGTGACACTCCCAGTAACCCTTTCTCGTGACGAGGCCGTGCGGCCGTCACGGCCCGCCGCCGGCAACAAGGCGCACTGTCAGGTGTTGCTGCAGTATGACAAGGCGCTGGATTAATGCCTCCTTCGAACGAAAAAGGGGGTCGGTCCGGTCGCCTCTCCAGCCCCGCCCCCGGCCCCGCCAGCCCGCCCGGTCGCTCCGTAGAAGACGCGGCGAGGGACGTTGTTGTTGGTCACCCCGAGCCCGCGATCAGACCAGCAGATCGCTGTAGAAGAGGGCTCCCTTATGGATTTGCACTACTACCTCTGGTGTGGGCGCTGTGGCTGTGCCCCGTTGGAGAAAAATTACTGCTGCCGGAACGGGCGAGGGCCACTTTGCCCGTCGTCTCTGGACGTATGGCGCTTTAGAGCCCCGTGAGAGTACGCAACCCGTCCGCACGCCTGCATTCGGGATTGTATGCGTACATGCTCCAACGGAGCACAGAGGCAATACCTCGTATACAGATATGCCCATGCTTCCCGATTTCAGCAGCCGGGGGCGGTGCGGTGCAGTGTGGTTGAATAACGTTTATTTTTTGAGCGCGACGGGACGCGACGACGCGGCCGCTACGCTCGCTCTCAGGGAACGCCCCAACCGCGCCCTGTCGCCTTGCGCCGCCGCCCCGCCCCGCCCCGCCCCACCGCGCCGTAAGCCGTAAGAGCGGCCAGTTGTCTTTAATAGACATTAGCGTTTGATAAGTGCCGCTAGAGGGAGCCACCGCGGTGGCGGGCCGGGGCCGCCTTAGGGCCGCCTGCGTGAGGTCGTCACGGGCCGCTGCCGTCAACAACACACTGTCAGGTGCGAGGGGAAAAAAGTGTCGCCCGGCAGGCCCGCGGGTCGGCTCCACTCCGCGGTGGCGGCAGCGGCAGCGTTAGCGGCAAAGCTCGGGCCACGCCGCTGAGTGGCCGCGGCGGGGCGGGGCGGGGAGGACCCGCAGAGAGGAAGGAAGGGCCGTGGGAGCCGCGGCGGCAGAGCGGCGGACAGGGAGGCCGCCGAGGCCGGGGGTGGTCGGCTCGGCGTGGGTCGACGCGGGGTGGCCGCGGTAGACGGCGCCACGTGCAGCTCGCGCTGTTGCTGCAGAGACCGCGAGAGGTCAGCAAAGCCTCGGCAGCAGCAGTCGTTGCATTTGACCCCACCCCAATGCCACCCCCGTGCTCGTCCCCAGCACTCCACCCGGGTGGCGTTCCGTTCCGATGGCTGGACCGACACCTGTCCCTCAATGTCGCCCCTCTCCCACCTCCTCTGCCCCCCCTTAGGTTTGACGCTTCCCCGGCACCCCCATATACTTTCTCTCTTCACTTGGTCTACTCTAAGCCCAAGCGCACAGAATCATACTCTATCTGCTGAGGGCTGCGGGTCGAACTTTTGTTGTGCTTTCGAAGGGCCAGGCCAGGAGGGCCTGCTGCGCCGTGTTCTCCCGAGGACACACCGTCGTGACGTGTAATGACCGCATCACCGCAAGTCTAAACAGTCGCAGGGCTTAACCGCACCCCCCGGTCGCCCGGCCGAGCCAAGAAGGGCCGCGCTGACCTTTAGGGAGAGAAGAAAAAGATGCTCTGAATGGGCCATTATTGGCGCCCGCATGAGGGGCGTAATGAAGATGGCCCTCTCTCCCCCCGGTGTGTGCGGGCCCGTGCGCCCGCCCCGCCCCGCCGCACCACGCCCTCACGGACGACACTACTCACTCGCGCGCGCGTCGTTCATGTATTATTCAATGTTCCGATAACTTGCGGCACGTGGCCGTGCCGTGCCCTGCGCGCAGTGACTCACATCTATGTCTCCAGCAGTCCGCGTCGCGTTATCACTTCACTTCGCCCGCCACCGCGCGGCCTATGCCTGGCGCCTCACCCGCTCCACCCCGCCCCGCCTCACCCCGCCACTTGCTGCGCGGCCGCGCTTGGCGGGCCGTTGACCCGGAGGAGCAAGAGCGCCACCGCGGCCGCGGCCAACAACTGCATCCGCGACGTTATTTCCGAACGGCGGCGGTGGCGTTGGCGATCTGCTTCACGACGACGACGTGGTCGAGGGAGCGTCGCGCAGGCGGGCGGGCGGGGCGGCGTCGGGGATGTGGTCACTTTGGGGATAACTTCATCACCGGCCAGACGCCGCCCCGCCCTGGAAGTCATCACGGGCGACACCTAGCGACGACTCCCTCGAGAGGGGACGCGTCGCGTCGCGGCCACCGAGCAGGGGGACGCGTCGAGCGAGGGGACGGACGGCAGCGCCGGCGGTAATCGAGGAAATAAATAATAAGCGAGAGCAGAGATGCGGTGCAGACCTCTGCTGCGCGCACCTGTGTTACCGTACGGCCGGGGGGGCCTGTGCTCCTGCAGAGGTGTGCAGGCACCGTGTCGACCGGGCGACTCGAAACGCCACGCTCCGCCGACTGACAAGGTTGAGCCGGCCGTACTACTACTGCAAGGGCCGCGGCAGCAGCAGGGCGCAGCGCGCAGCGCAGCAGAGGGCCCGCCAGGCTGGCCGCCAGGCTGCTATGGCTGGAACGAGTCCAGGCCCCCGTCTGCTGTGCTGGGCTGCAGGCATTTACAGTTTTATGTGTGCGACCCCACCGCCCCCGCCGCCTCCGCCGCCGCCAAATGCGAATAGACGGCGTCGTTTGGCGACGCGCGCCCCCCGCTTGACTGGGAGCGGTACTGCGACACGAGCTTAGGGTACATAACTGAAGCGCCGCCGGGACGCCGAGGGGGCCGCCGGGGCCGTCCACCAACTAGATGATTCTGAATTCTTTGTCCGGAAAAACTGGAAGAAAAACAACTGGAATATTTCCGTAAAATTCCAAAAAAAGTAAATTTTTTGGAGAAAATAAATTCCAACCGTTTGAAAAAGAATTCTTGAAAATACTTTTCCCTAGCACCAACACAACGGTGAACACACGTCATACGTCAAGCCAAACGCACCGCACCGCGGAGCTTGGAGTGGTTTTCGGGGGGCGCGAGTGCCCAAGTGTGTTTGACGGGGCTCACAATGTGCGGTAGGCAGGTCAGTGAGTGGCGGGAATGACTCGGCGAGACACACTCATACAGACGTACCCACACTGCTGGCTGCAAACCGAGCGCCACAACCTCGAGGACAACCGGGGCGGGGGCGACCTGAGGCTGAGGGTCCGACATGAGCATCGCGGTAGGGGTAGTGGAAAGCCTGTCCTGGTACAGACTTTCTCCGGGGCGCAACCCCCGCGCGGCGCCTGCACCCGACCAGGTCGGAGCAGCAGGCCCGATAGTGCAACCAGAGTCAGGTCGTGCGCGGGGGCCGCGGCGGGCACCGCGGCAGGGGTTCACCTAACTCACCACACGGCGGCTGGTCCACGCTACAGAGGTGCCCGGGCGAGCTGTCCGGTAGCCGCGCGCACGTGAAGTGCCCGGGTGAGTGAGTAGTGTGAGTGGTGTGTGAGTGACAGGGGCCGGGCCGCCCGCCGCGCCGGGGAGCGCCGATGACAAGACCTCCCCTGGACCATGAGAGCGGCCGCGGCCCGCGGTACCCACCACCGTGTGATTCGTCACATTATGCCGCCGCCCACCCCGCCACGCCCCGCCGCCACTACTTATAGAAATACCAAAGTTACCCGCGGGCCGGGTAAAAAACGCCGAGCGACGCGGCGGTCCCGTCCCGTCCCGCCCCGCGGAGGCTGTGCCGGGCCTCCCCGCGCCCAGTGCAGGAGGAGGAGCAGGAGGAGGAAGATGGACGGAACGAATACCATTACGCGTAAGGGCAGCAATGCCGATAGTGGATCGCACCGCGCCCCGCCACGCCCCGCCACGCCCCGCTGACGTGGGTGGCACCCTGGGAGTTGTGTTGTCCGTCCGCCCGTCCCGCTCCGATCCGCCCCGTGTGTCCCGTCTGCTCCCCGCGTCGCCGTGAGAACCTGGGCCGTGAGCGCCCGGCTGGCCCGGGGGTCCCGGGGGTGTCCCCCGCACCGGTCCGCGCCGCCGACCTCCCGGGCGCGGTGGACACGGCCTCGTGGACCACTCGCGGCGGAGAGCCCGCCCAGGCCCGAGGAGTGGACCCCGGCGATAAACAATTGAATGATCGTTCTGTAACGCCGCCACGAGCCTCCTCCCCTGAGAGCGCGCGTGTAGCGTGTGCGAGGGGCCACACCCCTTTCCCACTGGGGAGCACCGGTGTGACGTCACCCACCACAGTCATTCGATGCAAATCCGGCGGCGGGCCCGACCCGCACTGCGGCGGCCCAGCCCGGCGCGGGGCCGGCCGGCGGCG
>NW_026267306.1:357541-374345 GCF_000697945.3 Frankliniella occidentalis | reverse complement strand
CCAGTCCTTTTCCACCATCCCCCCCGTAATCATTGCACTCACCACGTTGACGAAGTCCTGGAATGTGATGGCCGTGGTCTTGCGCTCCGCCGCCTTCTCCGCCAGGATGAGCCTCTTGTTCGCCGGCACCACCAGGCAGAACTCGTGATCGTGAAGCACTTTCTCGAAGTCTTCCCAAGGGATCTCGCCAAAGCCTTCCGGGTCGTACTGTAAGGGCAAGGAAAAGATGGGGGTTGTTCGTAAGACACTTTGCTTACGACAAGAGTGAAAATGATCGCTCCACCATCCAGCATCCAATATATTCCGTGATTGGCATTGCAAAAAATAATTATTGTTTTCTTTCTTATCTTGCTAATTTTAACAGTAATTTGAAATCAAAGCCAAAGCTGAGGTGAGAGACCTTCCCTCATCGCCTTCCCTACCCCACCACCAGCTACACCACACCCAATGCGGCTCGGAGCGCGACCTGTCGTCGAACGAGTGAACTCGAGCGCCAACGCGCGGTGGCCGGTGCGCGCGTATACCCCGCGCGACGAAGACCTTAGGCCGAGGAGAGGGAGAGGTCTTCCCTTGTGTACTGTCATGGCGGCGCTACTCCTCATCCCAGTTTCCGTAGTGTAGTGGTTATCACGTGTGCTTCACACGCACAAGGTCCCCGGTTCGATCCCGGGCGGAAACACTAACTTTTTTTTCCCCCTCAGTGAAGAGTGGATGAGTGCGGGCTAAAGTCAAATTACCTTGTCAAAGAGCTGTCTCCATTTCTGAAACACGAGAAGGAACGCACCAAGTTAAGAAAGTGTTACATTTAAACCTAAGGTTATGGGCAAGGAGTCAGGCACAGGCAGGAAAGTACGTATACTCACGTCGTTTAGCAGCACCCTTCTCAGCTCCGACTCGTCCACGTCGGAGTCCAGCATGCTGGGGTTGAGGGTGAACACCCCCCCGCCGAGGCCGAGGCCGCTACCCAGGCCGCTGGCGCTGGCGCTGCCCAACCCCAGTCCGCTCCCTCCGAGGCCGCTACCTAACCCGCTCCCCAGCCCGCTGCCCAGCCCGCTCATGGTGCCGCTGCCCATGTGGGAGGTGGACGGCCCCAGCAGCCCCAGGGGCGGCACGAGCAGGTCGGAGGGCCGCGATGGCTGCGGCGGCCTGAGTATGAGCTCGGGCCTGAGGAGGGGCCGCGGCGGCACCGGCATCGGCGCGGGGGCGGCGGGGGCGTAGGTGAAGGCGCGGGGCGGCGCCGGGGGGCGGATGGGGTCGTCGTCGAGGTCCGTCTCCGTGAAGGTCCTCTCGGTGGAGCTCCTGAGCGCGGCCGTCGCGTCGCTGTCGACCGGCAACGTGCCCGCCACCGTCCGGCGCGACGGCGTGGGTCCCTCGGAGCAGACGGTGTCGACCGAGGACTCGGGCGCGCGCCTGGTGAAGCCCATGGCCTCATCCACGTCCGTCTCCCGGACGAACCGCGTGCGCGGCAGGGTGCGGAACATCCGCGGGCTGGGGCTGGGCGTCGGCGCCAGGTCAATGTCCGTCTCCTTGGACGAGCAGGTGCGGGCGGCGAGTCCGAAGGACGCGGGCTGCTGGCGCAGGGGTGGCTGCGGCGGCCCCGCTGCGTCTAGGTCGGTCTCCAGGAACACCCTCAGCTGGCGGCGCGTGGGCGGGGGCAGCGTGCTGGACCGCGGGGGCGGCGCCACGCTCCCGGGCCCTGCCAGCACCGCGTCAAGGTCCGTCTCGAGGGGTGCCGGCTGCCACATCCGGCGCCACTGGGCGTCAATGTCCGTCTCCATGAGCCACTGCCGCGCCTCCGTCACGTACTCGGGCTCCGTCGCCGTCGCCGAGGTCGCCGCGGGTGCGGGAGGCGGGCGCGCCCGACGCGCGGGTGTCGGTGGTCCGGGGCACTTTTCCGTCGCGGGGGCGGGCGTCCGTTTCGCCGGCACCGGGGTGGACACTGGCTTGGGAGTGGTCGCGCTGTCTGCGGGGCGCTGCGCCCGCTGCTGCCCTTGCGGGGCGTGGCCGGCGGGGCTGGCCGCGGCCCCGGGGGGGCTCTCTTCCCCCAGCAGACTGGGCGCGCCGGGTAGGTACACACTCGGCCAGGAGAGGCGCATTCCTGGACGAACAAACAAACAAACTTCAAGGTAAATCGTCGGTGGGTCGGAAGAAAAGAGGTCTGCTGTTGGCCTAAAAACCCTCAACCGGACAATCCGTGCGGAACGCTACTAAAAACCCAGCTCTGACCGGGAGCGTCGCGAGTTCAACCCCCCGCCGCGCCGGGGGGTGACCTGAGGTCATCGTGGTGCCGGCTGCCGTACCGGACTCACCGCCACCACAGGCCTTTTTAAATATTTGCCCCACTCGGCCGACGGCAGGCGGTGAGCGAGGCAATAAAGTGTGGCGGCGAGGAGGGTTGGTTGGACATCAGCGGTGCATGCGGCGGCGGGGGCGGGGGAGCTTCAACAACGTGGCAACGCGGCGATATATACCAAGGGGTGCGCCTCCTCCTCCCCCGCGCGGCCCTTCGCTACCCCGCTGCGCCGCGCCCCGCCCCGCCACGGCGCCACACCACGCGTTTCATTGAGACTAGGGAGCCATCAGCTTCCTGGGTCACGAGCACACGCACACGCAGCCGCGCCGGCCTCGCTGCCGCCGGAGTCAATAGTTGCTCTCGCGCAAACACACAGCTTCGGCGCGTGCGGGGGTGGTGGTGGTGGTCAGTGATCAGCGCTCAAAGACCTCGTGTTTGGGTCGTACCAACAAAGCTAATTCTGGAAACTATTTGATCAAAAGGCAGGGGTTACCGAAGAACCTAAGCGGGGAGCGTGGTGTGATTTCATTTCGTCATTCTTTATGAGTCCGGGGAGCTTTATTGGCCCAATAACAATAAAGTGGTGTCCGAAATCTATCTCTGAGATGTCGCTAGAAAGTACATCCTTGCTTGATCCTCGGGGTTAAACCTGTGCAGGGCTCACGCCGGTGGGGCAATGAATAATTGAAATAACCAAGTTCTCCCCCCAGGTGCGAGGGGGCAACCACGGCGAGGTCCAACGTTGTCGATATCCCCTCCCCCCACCCCTTTCCCTCCTTGTGGGGGCCGTGTGTTCTGTGATCTCTGCGGGGATGTTGGAGCGCCGCTGGAGCGCCGCCGGAGCGCCGCCGGACGGCGCGGGGCGGCGGGACGGCTCTGGAGAGGGAGGAGGAGGAGGGCGGGAGAGGGATGGGATGAGGTCCACAGGCTATTGCCCTATCGATCGCATGGCGTAATACTCTATATTTTCGCTCTCTGTCCCTCCCACTCTTCGAGTCGCGACAAAAAGGGGGCGACAGAGAGAGAGGGAGACAGCAGAGGCCATTCGCAGCCCCAGCCCCCGGGTCCGGAGCAGTCCACACGCGTTCATACAGCAGAGCCGAGGCAGAGAGCTGCTAAACGCCCTCTGCAGTCATCGGCCCTGGCCATTCACTGGAGGGCGTGGAGACGTGACTCCCCGGGGACAAAGGGTGAGCCGCTCCGCTCTGCCGCATGGGCATGGGGTGGTGATGGGCGGGCCGGAGGGGAGGGAGAGGAGGAGGAGCCCCTTGTTGTTGCTGCGCTGTGCTGCTGCAACTGCTGAGCTTTGCGCAAGACTCACGACTGCAACGACCCCCTTGCACAACCACCCCACATTATTTCCATCTCGAGGCGAGGAGCGCAGGCCGGGCCGGGGGGTTGTTTTAGCAGACCCTTTGCCTGTGACACGCGTGCGGCAGCGTGGCGAGCACGCATAATGTCACAACCACAGCAGCGCAACCGCGCAATCCCATTTCACGATCCTTCCTTCAAACTCAGGGTGGCCCGTGCATACTCCAGACAATTTCGTAGCTGTACTGTACCGCATGCCGCACGTGCGAGCCCGGCTCGCCTACCGTCTCTGACCACGGCGCCTTATGCTCCCGTGCGACTGCGAGTAGGCAACCCGACCACACGCCTGCACACGGCACAATATAACTACGACATGGTCCGAGCCACCCTGTATAGTAACTACTGGCACCGCCTGACCGCTACGAAACTGCTCTACTTGCCATGTAGCCTCGACCACGTTCCCCCAAGAACAGCTGCGCTAATTAAGCCGATCAATTCAACCAAATGACAGCGAACAAAGACAAATCAACTCGGGCCTCAACTGGCGTATTGCAACAACACGCCAAACTCACCATCAGCATCCTTCTCGCTGTCGTTCTCGCTGTCGGCCATCTCGTCCCCGCACCACCTGCAGCTGCCGGCGCAGCTGCACCCCGCGTCGACACGCACGAGCGTGCCGTGGCCAGAGTGTCGGTCGCGTCGGCCCTGGCCGCGTCGGCCCCTCGCGCGCGCGGAGCACGTATAGAGCACGCCGAGCTCGCGGAGCACACGCGTTCAGTCGTGACGTGAGGCACGGCGAGCACGACACGACTTGCACTTCTGTTTTGGTCCTGCCGGTCCGGACCGGCATTCGCCGCCGCACTACCGCGCCGCGGGGGTGGCGCGGCGTGGCGGGTCGATACCGCTCTGCTAGCTCTGCTCCGCGCGAAAGGCGCCGTCGCCGCCGGCTCCGCGGGGGAGGAGGGAGGCTAGAGAGACTCACCCCCGCGGCAGGATGGTCGGCGGAGCGTGGCGAGCGGCCAAAGTACTCTGAACGCGCGGTTGGGCTCGGGAGGCCCGGGTTGAGTACCACCAGACGAACGGGGTGCGACGAGAATCAAGAGCGTTGTGCTCGCGTGCGGTGGCAATAACACCGTGCCCCGACCCGCGGGATCCTCGCGCGCGGTACAGCGAGGAAATTTAAAATCTCGCGCGATCGCCGCGTTTCCGGCGTGCTCTTAGAGTTAGGGGCGCAAGTGAGGCTACCGCCAAACCTATGAGAAATGCACGTTGACACGAAATAAGGAAAATCACCGGAATATATTGAAGCGAGGAAAAAACAAAGAAAAGCAAGGCATTTTACGAGAGGGCGGGACGGTCAAGGTCGTACTGGAAGTTAAAGACAAGACAGGAGAGCACCCTGTCCGCCGTGCCGTGCATTAAACATACGCCTCGCCAATGCAATCGATTCAGACCGCATTCCGTTCGTCCATCGGCCGGAACGCTCTCAACGTTTGTGCCCGCTCGTTACATTCCTCCACATCTCTCAACATGCCTGTCAAAGTGAGTATCGACGGCCCCACCAGGTTAGAGCGAGGCGGCGAGTTCAATGAGCATTGATTAACGAAACTGGTGCGATAATACATGTTACCCGTGGCGTGATACACCACGCCGTAACAGAGGACCAGTAGTCGGTGCCGAATATTCCTGTCTGTTGTGCACTTAGAAGGGATTTAATTCCCATTTAAGTATTCTTTGCACAGTATGTGTACTCTGTACCCTTGTTGAAGTCTCTTTCAAGGAACTTTCATAAAAGTCCACATTTGAGGTACTCACTAAATGGTGTTTAAATTTCATTTTGTCCTCTAGGTTGGAGATAAGGTTCCAAGTGTAGATCTCTATGAGAAAACCCCAGCAAATAAAGTGAACTTTGCATCACTTTGCGAGGGGAAAAAAGTTGTTGTCTTTGGAGTTCCTGGAGCTTTTACACCAGGATGCTCAAAGGTAATTGTGATCATTGGTACTACATCAATTACATTTAACTTGATGAATTTTATCCTGACATATAATTATGTTCGGTTTCCAGACTCATCTACCCGGCTATATTGCTGATGCTGATAAATTCAAATCCCAGGGTGTGAGCGAAATTGTTTGCATTTCTGTGAATGATGCATTTGTTATGGATGCATGGGGACAGGCTCATAAAACGGACGGAAAGGTCAGCATTTTCACGATTAAACCACTTGCTGTGTGTTCATTAATTGAAGTTGAATTTACTCTACCTTTCATGTCTATTATAGGTTCGCATGTTGGCCGATCCCAGTGCCCAGCTTACCAAGGAATTGGGTCTTGATCAAGATCTCCCTCCCCTAGGTGGCGTCAGGTCCAAGAGGTTCTCTATGATTGTTGAATCAGGTGTGGTTAAAACTTTGAATGTTGAACCTGATGGCACTGGTCTTTCCTGCTCCCTGGCCAACAATCTTGCTCTATAGATGGTTGGAAGTTTCTTTATATTTCTAGGAGCCTTTTAAATGTTCAATTCCTCATCACAAACTGATTTTAACTACATGTTCGCTTGGAACACCTGTCACTCCTGTAATGTGCATCTGAAATAGATGGCTCTCCAATAGTATAATTTGTAATTGTTCTAAAATATTTTTCCTCTTACCTAATTTACCTTCTACCAGTATGCTGAAAAAGGAAGACCAAAAATGATAACGAATTAACATTCTATAAATTTATTCAGTCTTGCTGCTTGGCTTAGGTGGCTTCAAGCTTAATCTCATCCAAATGAAGGAGTTCTTGGTCTCAGGAGGATTTGTTGGGGGATACGGTGTATTACGAGCTTTATAATAGTCTGATGGCGCGTGCATAACAAACTCCATGCATTCTAATTTTCGTGGAATATCTTCATCAGGCCCTAAATCAAGCAAAATGGGTAATTATTGAATACTGGACCCTTAGAAATGCTCAGTAAAAAGTATATTGAATTTGTAGAACCTCACCAATAACATAAGATGCGGGGTCAAAGCCATCATCAGGATCAGGACTGGCAGTGGTGGGGATCAGCCATGTAATGACTGCACTCTTTTCACAATACTGATCAGTCAGCAGACCACGTATTTGAGCATAATAAATGCCACCATCCACATCTTGAAGAGAAACAATGTCGCCAACTTGGATATAGCTGCCCTGATAATCAAAGTGGAACAAAGAAATGTGTGGTTAAAAAAGTAATAACTATCACAACTAAAGCAAGTGAACTAAAAACAAAACATTACCTTGTGAAAAACATAATTGCTTGTGACGGGTGATGTTACAGCTCCTGGAGCTTTCTGAGGCTGCCAAAAGAGAATTTACAAATAAAAAATAAGGTTGGAAAACATTCGATACAAGGCTAGGTTGCTTTGGGCTTACAGTTTTTTTGAAGATTATTCTTCGACCCTTGCCTTTGGGAGAGTACGGTTTAGGTAAGGCAAATGGATTCAATCTAGTCTTATAATTTCTGGTAGTACGGGTACTTTTTCTTGCATTTTTAGGGTCATTGTCAACTGATGATCTACTTGATGCTTGATCACGGCTGCTTCTCAGTTTACCATTTCGCTGCTGTTCCACACATTCATTGCAAATAAAACCATCCTCCGTTTTCCTCCACATAAAAGAGTCCGTTTTTTGACATTGGAAACATTTTGGTTTTAGACCGAAAGGCATTTTTAAAGGAGAAAACCGAGCCAATGTCACTTGAAACCACTTGAAACTGGCTCAAATTACACACACAACACAACCTCAAGAGTTTAAAAGAAGACTAAAACCATTCATAACGTCTACGTGACAGCCATGGCTAAACTTCCTTAAACGCATGGACATGACATAACTTCAGATTGGTAAAAATACACACTATTACAAACGAATTTAAAAGTTTAAAACACACGGATAAATAATTCTGCTTGCCCGTTGACAAAGATTGGAGCCCCCTCTTCTCTTCCCTGCGTATAAGCGTGATGCCTTTATATGCAGTACACATCCAACTGTCACTTGTCTTTTGTTATTGTCTGCAAATAACGCACGCCCAGGCTTCCGAAGCATAAAGCCAGCTGAAGAATCTCGTGAAAAGGTAATGTTGAGTCTTGTTTCTTGCATATATGTTTTTAGCATGTAAGACTGATTGTTCAGTGATTTTAATTTCACGCGAACGTAAGGTCATTCGACCCTCTCCGTGTTGCTATTCTTTCACGTTGATCCATCTCCACAAGTCTGTATTACTGATGCAATCATTTTACCTTCCCTTTGTGCTGTACATTTTCAACAGCCTTGATGGCCATCAAAAATCTCTATAAATGTTGATGATGTTATGCACAGAGGAGACCAATGGCTGATATCAGAATCCTAGAACCTGAAAGGCATGCATGTCATGAGTCACTACAAGCCTAATTCAATTATTCATTTTTGCCCCTTTGAATTTCAGACTTAAAGGCTTGAAAATGCCGATCCCTAGAAGCAAACCTGCTGAAGATGAGATAAGTGTAGATGATGTCAAGAAAGAAGCAAAGGGCATCATCGACAAAATCGTGAAAGATGTCGGTAAAGCACCGGCTACTCATCAAATTGCGATTGGCACTGCATCTGGATGGTATATTAGTTTGATTAAGAATACATTTAAACTATCAATTGACGTATCAACAAATTATTTAATTTCAATGAATTTCTAGGTGCACAGGTTACATTGCAATGAAAGTTGGCAAAGTTGCTGCTGTAGCTGCTGGGGGTGGTATTCTTCTTCTTCAACTAGCTGCTCATAAAGGCTACATCAACATCAACTGGGACAAAGTTTGTCGTCAAGTGGATAAGGCTTCAGACAAGATTGAAAAAGAAGCCACTGGAAAGGGACCAGGTTTCATGGACAAGGTATCTAACCTTTGACATCTATAGATATTGTCACTAACCATTCTTTTCTTTTATTGTGTTAGTTTGGATCTTTATTTAAATGTATGTTCTTAGGTAAAGGAGTATGCATCCAAGAATTCTTACCTGGCTGCTGGCTTTGCTGGAGGCTTTCTGATTGGTGTGGCAACTTCGTAAAAAGTCTGTTGTTTGTGATGCTCAACCTCACCAATTGATGGCCTTTAGTTGAATGTAGTTTAAGCTTAGGTAAGATTTTTAGATCTGCTCTCAGATGCCTTATGATACTCTCAGAAACTCTGATTTATTTTCAAATGAAATTGAGCAAATGTAGATGTGGAGTTGTGGACTTCTAACTTGACTTCTCTTATCCTGGGAGTACATATTGCAAATTTTTCTCTGTTCTGAAACAATTTTAACAGCATCAAATTATTTGCAACCTGCAACCATTCTTGATAAAAATCTAGAGTTTTTTGTTGTTGTTATCTATTTGAAACAATTTGTCATATAGTAATAATTTTAATGCTGTTCTTTCTATTTGCTTACAGATGGAAAGATTTGTGGACCGAAAGCTGGATAAGGCAGAAGAATCCCTACGCAGTAACAAGCGGAAAGCTCGCCGTTGGTGGAATGCTATGACCAAGGAAGATGGCTCATTTGAATTAACTTCTACTCATATTTTCCATGCTGGTTTCTTTGTTGGCCTTGCTCTTTCTCTCGTTGTCCACCGTTAGTTGTCTTTCTTCCATTCATATCGAGCAAGACTTTTTTTTTCTCTTGTTTCCCTTGTGTGGTGATAAGGTTTGCAGCCTCAGTATTTTCCCTTTAAAAATATCTTTTTAATTGTAATGTATTTATGTGAGAGTTGTTTGCATTTGTTTCTTAGAGCACAGTCTTGAGGCTCTTTTATATGGCATACCTATGGCTACAGAAGCCTTTGACTACCTTTTTCTTAATCTATCCTTCTACCTTAATATATTTAGTTATACCTCATGTGATAAGTTACTTCTCTTTGGGAAGGTATTGTTTTCCCAGTTGTGTGGCAATGTGTAGCTTACATGACACTGTTAGCATATAATTTGAATCCTTCCCTTCTATTCTTTATGCTTTGTTTATGCATTGAATAGTTGTCACATTCTTGGTTGATGATTACAGTTACTTTTCATATGTTACAATAGTTTTCCATTAGTGCTGTGTAATATTAATTTTTTGCTCTATACTATGTTGTCTTATTTGTATTCAGCAATATTTAATTAGCACTGTAAAAGAAGGACCAACTTATATTAGTTATGATTTTGCTTTGCTTTTAATTTTAACATAAAAATCATTTGCTGTAAATTACCTAGTCGAACAATCTTATGTTTATGTGTTAGATTAAAATGCATTAAAAGCCAATCTACTTCACTTCGCCTTTTTAACTTTCTGTGTGCTACAAATTGAAATAAAGAAAGGGTCTACTTATTTATATAGGTAAATATAATTCAAAACAGAATACGTAAACAAAAGTGTTTGCAAGGATATAATATCAATGTTTTTAAAACAAAACAATTTACAGGACTTTACAACAGTTGAGTGGGGTCTAGAGATTTGCTCTTTTGATGAGTTCTTTCTTCACAAATGGCATAGAGTGAACTAATGACAGTCCTACACTTCTCAAAGCTACAATGGGGGTAAATGATGACTGGTAGAGAGAGTGCAAGTAATGAATAGCTTTCATTTTTGGCAAGGTATTCTTGAGCCTTTCTGACTGATAGATCTTTAGATGATGACCTCTTCCAAGTTGGTAACCTTGATACACTGCATTCTCTAGTTGGTGAGCTAGGCAGTCGACATCACCAAAACCAATATTGACACCTTGTCCTGCTAGAGGATGCACTCGATGTGCAGCATCACCAATTAGGGCCACACAACTGTTCACATACCGCGACACACTGGTTGACCCTAAGGGAAATGCGGCTCTGCTGTTGGGCTGTACATCTTTAATACTCGGGGGAATCTGACAATCTACACTAGCAGCAAGGTTTAGATTTTTAAGAAGAGACTCTACAAATGGGTTAGATGGATACTCTTTCAGTAAAGCATCATTTACAGCATCAACAAAAGACTCCTCAGGGAGATTGACAAGGGATTTTGCTTTTTCTACAGATGTTGACCACACCAGAGAGCTAGTTGATTCCGATAAAGGAAGTAGAGCAATTACTCCATCTGGGAGAAATCTCTGCCATGCAACTATATTATTAGTGGAGTCAGAGATACTAAGTGTTGCCACGACTCCCATTTGATTATAATCTGTTCTTTGGACTGATGTAACCATTTTAGAGCGAACCTTTGAATTAACTCCATCTGCTCCAATCAGTAGATTACAGGTAAGTTTTTCATCATTCTCAAGAATAACCAGGGGTACATCTGAGCTAGAAGACTTAGGCAGAACATAATCTTTGATCTTAGAACTATATCTCACAGAGCTGTTTGGAATATCACCCAGTCGTTTTGTTAAAGCCCACTGCATGAGATCATTCTCTATAATGTAGGCTACTGGCTTAGACAGATCTTCGTCACTAAACGTTATGAGTGAAGGTGATGAAGCATCCCAAATTTGCATTTTTCTAACTTCTTGAACTCGATGACCCTTGATGTCATCCCATACTTGTATATCTTGAAAAAGTCCAACAGACGAATTGTTTATTGCTGAAACTCTGTTGCTATAAGTATCTTTAAGGGTGATGGGTTTGGGTGGTGCCCCTTCCAGCAACAATATTTTTTTCTCTGACAGTATTTTAGAGCAGCCCAAGGCACAAGCCATAGCTGTGCCGACTAACCCTCCTCCAGCAATGATGATGTCGTAATTGTGACTTCCAGCAGAGGAGAGATAACATCGTTGAATGAGGTTAGAACTAATAGCAGGGGCTGCGTTTGATAAAATCAATTTTTTCGAGATGTTGTTTGCTACCGGTGAGAATAACAATGAACTCACATGAGCCATGTTTCGAACTTTTCTAACGTCTTCTGCTTCTTCCTTATGCAATCTGTCAGTGGAGAGGTTAATAAATTTCTCATTTTGTAGTCTCGTTTCTCCCTTTCGAATACCAGAGTAGTTGAATTTCAACTTCAACTATGAACAAGTAACAACCAACAACAACAAAAACAAAGCAGAAAAGAAACTTTTATCCATCTCAGGAATTAACCAATTCCAGTTCTGAGAAAGGATGTTTTCTCAATTAGCAGGGAAAGCCTCTTTTGTCAACTATGTATGTATTCTGGCCCTGCATTGTTAAAAGCGCTGTAAAGTTTTAATTTTACGTGTCAACATATTTTCTGCTTTAATTTTGCAGCTTCCAAGATTGACTCAAGCTACTGCTGATGATGGAGAACCCACTTCAGGCTACCTGCTTGATGAAATTACAAGTATCCTTTGTCGAAATTACGGAATTAGTGATTAGTGATGTTTGCCAGTGCTATACCAACTTTTGACAACAATTGCCATTGTGGATGATTTTTAATTTTTTCAAATACAATTATTAATTTTCAATTGATTTTCAGCTGTAAAAGCTGAAATTGAAGCCTAGTAAGAAAATTTGTATTTTTGTTTGAATCCTTAACACTGCTTAGAAATCACATTCCAATCTACATCATCTAGTAACCAACTTGTTGATTATCTTATTCATAGACTTAACAAATCCACAACGCCTGTTAAAATCAAGGTAGCCTTTTTCTATTCTTGAAAACGATGTCCGTCTCAGAAGTGCAACATTATTTTCTTGAAGTAATTTTCTTTTACAGGTTTTAAAGATCATCATCTATGTCATTGGCACTGGTCATGTGAGCTTCAGGCAACAGCTCCGTTTAAATGATGGTTCAATCAAGAATGCTGTTCTTCATAGTGGTCCTGCTGATCCATTGATGGGGAATACCCAGTACAAGGATGTGCAGAAGTTAGCTCAAGTTAGTTTCCTTCCAGATTTTAACTTTTTGAAAAGACCGTTGACACACAGCATGCTAATTTTGCTTTATCTATTATGTTACAGGACACTTTGGAACTTCTTTTCAATTCAGAAGCTATGAAAGAGGAGGAAAATGGAGCAAATGGATTAGAAACAGGAGAACCTTCGCCTGTTTTCATGGGCGGTATGGGATCCACGGCTAGAGGGGGAGGAAAATATGAAGGCTTTGGAAACAGTATCAAGGAGAGAGAGGGTAGTCATAATTCTTTTTAAAGAAACAAGATATACAAAAACTTAAATATTGTTCACTGATTTTTTTTCTTATTTGGCTGCTTTAGGGACTGTTGCAAACAAGATGCTAGACTACTTTGGACGCCTCATTCATCCAACAGATGAACAAACTAGTGAAGTTATTAGAGCTGCTTTGCACAGTTCTCCTGGCGATTATCAGCCTGTTGCTGTCGCAGGAACACTAGTAGATCCAGTTTTTACTGCTCCAATTCCTACAACTAAAGCACCATTCATAAAAAGTACATATTATTATTTAATACATGAAGAAATAAGGTAAATATAGAACCTTCTGTTTGTTTTTTTCTCTAAAACTTTTGTTTGTTTAGATCACGTTCCGGGCAAGGCGGGTGGGGGTTGGGAATCTGATGAAGACGAACATGAGGAAGAACTCCGATCTCAAACATTACCGGATTACTCATCAGAAGTTGCCGCTGTTAGCATGCATCTTGATGCTTCTAATAGTTTCCAAGACTTGTAAGATACAACAATAGATCCTCTGACTTAAATGTGTTCCACATATTGTCACTAATGCTTTTCTCTGTCCCAACAGAAACGAAAATTCACAGGTAGATGACTCACACTTTACAGTGCTTAAAGAAATCACACAGTTCAGTAAGAGAGCAGGTCTGCCATCCATAGATGAACTAGATGAAATATGTGCCAAGTTAGTTTCTTTCACCATTAAAAAAGAATCAGTACTGCATTGAACAGGTTTTTATCAGAGGTTTAATAATTATAATAACTTTTTCTCGTTTCACAGGTGTACAACTGCTGGTTACCTACAATTAGTATCAACTATACCTAAAGTTTATTCTGACCTCCAAAAAAGTTCACTTACTGATGGTACATTAAGAATTCTGTTATTGTGGGAGTGGTTGTATCATCATGATTATACAATTCAGCAGGGACTTGCTAAAGATGTTCAAGAGATGCTTGCTGAAATAGAAAAGGACTCTAATCTGCCAGCTGCTTGCAAATCCAAGGCAAAAAAGTTATCAATTATGTACAGTAAAAATGAAACTCTTGGAAACAGTTCAACAACCTCTCAAATAACAAGCTAATATTTGGAAACTATTTGTGTGAGTTGTTTGTACCGTACATGAATAAATGTAACACATTTTCTTTTATCTCTGTTTGTTTATTTTTAAAGCTATAGGTAGTGTGGTTATTGATTTTTATAAAGCAATGGTCCCATTATCTTAAGAATCTAAGAATTCTTGTGAATTAAAATTACTATATTCTTTTATCGCTTAAAATTTGAAGTCTTACTACCAGAGGACTTGAGCTTATTGATTTCTTTCAGTTGTAGATGGGATTCAGCTGTTGTTTGAGTGAGCTGTCAAGGCAAAAATCAAATGAATAATTTGAGTAGTTTTAAATTGTTTTTTTCAAAACAAATTATTGTGTGTATTAATACCATGTCCAAAAGAATTTCAGCTCTCAACTTAAGCATGCTGTTTTCATCCTCAAGCCGTTTAATAGCTTGGCGAAGTTTTTCGTTTTCCTTATGCTTTCCACTGACAGGCCCAGTCTCTAAAACATAATTACAATGCCAGAATTAGTTTTAAAATTGAGCATGGAAATCAAATTAGATACATTGAAATTTTCTTGAAAGTGGATGCGACAACTTACCAGGTATCCATTGACCATTGTCAAAAACTGCTTCCTGATCTCCAAGACGTAATTTAATGGGACCTATATCTGTTCCAAATTCTTGGGAATCTGAAGGATCAACAGCCCTTGACAAGTTTGGATCTGTCTTGCGCCCGGGTATTTTTTTAGGAGAAAATTTGTTTGTGAAAAGTGGCATTGCTAGATGCTTGCAAGAAAGCCAAGATCAGGTACCAGTCTCCTTTTTCTACGTCGAAAAATTACAATGGTCTTCAAGCTAGAGCTAGAACATCCAGTTACAAAAAGAAATAAGGGAAAGGAATTCCACGATGGTTGCTGGATTTGTCACTTTTCGTTGGGATCTGCCCTGAGATTATTTACAAAATAATTCAGTTGGCTAGATGGGAAAACCAAGTGATTTTGCCTTACATACACACTTGTAGAATTTTTAATTTGATACACATGGTTTTGAAAACGAAAATCCTTACTCACATTATTTGATTAAGCAAAGATCATTTTGAATTCAGTCAAAGTTCAGCTGTGTTTCCGTGTTCTACTGTTGGCTGCTGTGGCAGGTGTCCAACCAATCGTACATGCGGGAGAACTGCCGTTGCCAGCGCCAGCAGTGCGGTGCGGTGTTCTGGTCTGGTTGTTGATTTAGCAAATGTTGAACAATTTCTGTTATTTCGCTTTCGACCTCTTTGACCGTGTGATATCCTGGGACCCTTGAATTTAAGTTAAAATGGGTATCCTAGAGAAAATCTCTGAGATTGAGAAGGAAATCGCTCGGACTCAGAAAAACAAAGGTACTTGGGTTATGTATCTGTTGCATGGATATATTCTTGGACCAGCAGACTAAATTTCTTTGAAAATAAAATAAAATAATCTTTGAGTCATGATTTCAATTAATTTCAATCATGAGGCAACTAAGCTCTGTGTTCTACCATATCACAGTCATTGTATGTTCTCATGCTGACAGTTGTCGAAAGATTTTTTGCTGCACTCACAGTTGAGTAGTGAACAATCAATCAAGGAAATAAAAAATTCTGTTTTACTTGCTATGCTATGCATAAATGTGATTTTACTCACTGTATTTATTTTACTTTTTTTACAGCTACTGAATACCATCTGGGTCTTCTTAAAGCCAAACTAGCAAAGTACCGGTCTCAGCTCCTTGAGCCTTCCAAAAAAGCCGAAAAGGGGGAAGGCTTTGATGTCTTAAAATCTGGAGATGCCAGAGTTGCTTTAATTGGATTTCCATCCGTCGGCAAGGTAATGTTATCTTTTTCAAACCATAAGTTATTTCAAAAACCAGAGTTTTGGTAAATTTTGATCTATTTTCCTGCAGTCTACGTTGTTGAGCACTCTCACTCACACAGAGAGTGAAGCAGCGTCGTATGAATTTACAACTTTAACATGTATTCCTGGAGTCATCCAATACAAGGGTGCAAATATTCAGCTTCTTGACTTGCCTGGTATCATTGAAGGTGCTGCTCAAGGAAAAGGAAGAGGTAGACAGGTAAATTAGATGTTCTTAATTTCATGTTGAGTTATTTTCTGAACTCAGCAGCACAAGACTGCTCTCCAAACATATAGCTTCTTGTTGACTTACCATATCACTATCTGTTTTACTTCAGGTAATAGCTGTTGCTCGCACTGCTGATTTAGTGCTGATGATGTTAGATGCAACAAAGAAAGATGTTCATCGTTCATTGTTAGAAAAGGAACTGGAATCTGTTGGCATTCGACTCAATAAAAGAAGACCCAATATTTACTTTAAGGTTTGTTTTAAGTCCCCTCATTTTTATGTTTGTCTCCCTAATGATGTGTATCTGAGAGTGCATTATATTTAATTTCAGATCAAGAAAGGAGGTGGTATAGCTTTCAACTCAACCTGCCCACTGACAAAGATTGATGAAAAAATGGTGCAAATGATTCTTCACGAGTATAAAATTTTTAATGCCCAGGTGTTGTTTAGGGAGGACTGTGGTGCAGAAGATCTAATTGATGTTATTTCTGACAACCGTGTTTACTTACCTTGCTTGTATTGTTACAATAAGATTGATCAAATTTCAATTGAAGAAGTTGACAGAATTGCAAGGCAGCCCAACAGTGTAGTTGTTAGGTAAGTGTGCAACATGAATTATGTATGAGGTGTCATATTTCTATTTTCTTTAACAAAACAAAATTACTTTGTGCATTAAATCTTTCTACTTTTACAGTTGTAATTTGAAACTGAATTTGGATGGCCTCCTTGATCAGCTTTGGGAGGAATTGGCTCTGATCAGAGTTTACACCAAGAAACCCGGACAGCCACCAGACTTTGATGACTGCCTTATCTTGCGTCGAGGTGTTACTGTTGAGCATGTTTGCCATGCTATTCACAGAACCCTGGCAGATGCATTTAAGTATGGTCTGGTTTGGGTAAGTTGCCTCAATTTATATATGTACATATGTACTGTTTTATTCTAAAGCTTTT
>NW_026267306.1:349922-350786 GCF_000697945.3 Frankliniella occidentalis | reverse complement strand
GGGGGGGGGGGGAGATCAGCAAACACAAGGACGCCCGCGTGAGGCGGCGCGCGCGGAGAGGCCTGGGCACACTTTAATGAACTGGAAATCCATCGGGCATCACTCTTAATCACGGACACGAGACGGCTCGCACGCGTCACCGGCGACGACGGGAGGCAGGCACACGGCGGTGAGACTCGGCGGCGACCCGAGGCTGCACTGAGACAACTCCTTGGCTTTGTCGCGGAAGGAAGGCAAACAGACCGCGGAGCAGGTAAATGCGCCACCGCGGCTCATGCAAACCAAAAGAGCTGCAGCGCAGCAGCAAGCAGCCGCCGGCCGAGGCAGAGATGTCCGGATAGAGTCGCGGCCGTGACCCACATCCGCTTCCGACCCAGACAAACTCATCTCCTTTTCTGATGCAAAACGTGCAAAACCTGGTTCTGAAGCGTCTAAAGCTATTTATATTCGTACCTTGGCAATCCTTTTTTCTTTAAAAAAATAAAATATTGCGAGTTTGAGAAATATTACATACACAGTTTGTCCGGGGAGACCGCAACGCGAGCAGTGTGGCGGAACTGTCACTCGCTGACAAGTCGGGGTCATTTCAATTCCAACCGGAGCTCACCCCCGCATGGCGAGAGAAGAGACAGAGAGATGGCGGAGACGGGACGAGTGTCGCGGGGGAGGAGTGAGAGAGCGCAAGTGATTCCGCACCGTCCATCATCCATTTATTCTTGTCGAGATCGAGTCTGTCTCGCTCGAGTCACTGCGCCCGCCGCAGCGCGACCGACAGGCGTTAGCCCATGGCTCAGGCCCTTCTGCCATTGCTTGTTCCTGGGCGGGCATCCCTTTGGTCTGGTTCCCTCAAGGTTTTTCGTCAGT
>NW_026267306.1:346966-348550 GCF_000697945.3 Frankliniella occidentalis | reverse complement strand
ACGACGCCCTTGCCGTGGATCACCACGTCCACGGAGCCGCGCAGGATGATGTACCAGCTGTGGCCCTCGTCGCCCTGCTGGAACACTGGGGACATGGACAAGGTTGAAGTAAAGGAAGACGAAAAGAAGAGAGGATACCTGCATCTGCAAGCTGAAAATCCTCGTCTGATTTGGAAGTCACACATTATGAGCATAGAATCGGATGGAGATCACCATCCCCATCCGCCCGGTGCATATTCAGCGGGATGTCGGTCTGTTACTCACGGACTTCGCCGGCCTTGGGGTGCGACTCGAACACGATGACGTGCGCCAGCTCGCGGCGCACCGAGTTGCCGAGGTGGCTGAGCGCCCGGATCCGCATCAGCTCGTCGTACACCATCTCCAGGTCGTCCTCGCTGCGCTCCTGGGGCCTGCGGACAGAGACGTATGGGGGGTGGACGTTGAGGAGGGGCACGACGGCCACCGGGGGTGGGCGGGGTGTGCAGGGAGGGGACACTCACGGCTTGCGCAGGATGTACCGCAGCGTGGCGTGCGGCGCGCGCTTGTTCATGACGTCGATGGCGTCGTGCAGGTCGTCCTCGGCCGCCTCCAGCTCCTCCTGCGTCGGCAGCGGGTCGCCGGGCGGCTTGTCCATGAAGAACCGGTAGAAGGCATCCGTGTCCAGGAAGGGGAGCTCACCGGCCACTGCAGGGGAGACAGACGATTGTAAATGACTGCCGTGGTAGAATAATCGCGACTTGATTAAGACTAGTTTTTTCCAGTCAGACAGAACTTCAAGTGGATGTTGAGTTCACCGAAGCAACACGGGGAAAAGCGCCGACGAGCTGCATGTTGGTGTTTGTACCAAACAAACAGCGCGGAGCACCCCTGCTGGCGTGGGGTCGCCTTTGCCGCCTTTGCCCATCGCGCGCGCGGTACTCTAACCCACGACGTAAACTATCTCGACGCCCCCTCGCGCGAAAGCAAACTTTGCAGGAGAGTGCCCGGCCCGCCCGGCCCGCCTGGCCTCAACCACTAAAACCGATAGGGGGTGAAGTGGAGCGCCGGGCCCTCCCCGGCGCGCCCGGTATGGGGATCATTCCTGGCATTCCGCGAGGGAATGGCACACACTCGCGTCGCGTCGCAGTCTCCCTCTCTCTCTTTCTCTCTCTCTCTCTCTCTCTCTCTCTCTCTCTCTCTCTCTCTCTCTCTCTCTCTCTTACTCGAAGGAGGCCCCTCACAGTTGCGGCTACGCCACTGACGAAAACTTTGAGAGGGATGGAGACACTGCGGGGACCTTGCCGGGCCGGGACACTTCGGAGTGGTGGTCGCTGGTCGCACCCTTCGCCCCCACCCCGCCCGCCGCCACCACCGTCCTGCACAGCTAAGACGTTACCCTTGCGCCGCCAAGTCCACGACGACAAACGACAACGCTGTCCTGGAATTTCGGATTAATTAATCCAAAGTTCCACTCCGCGCGGCGATAGTCCTCTTCAGAATCGGAGGAGGCGACGCACGTTCCTTGTGGTTGGAGAGAGAGGGGGAGACAGAGGGAGAGAGAAGGGGAACAGAGAAAGAGAGAGAGGGAGAGACGAAACGGAGCGG
>NW_026267306.1:342758-346916 GCF_000697945.3 Frankliniella occidentalis | reverse complement strand
TTTTATTTTTAATCGAAAATTCTAACATTTTTCTTCTCAAATATTAGGGTACAAGCACCAAATATTCACCTCAGAGAGTGGGAAGTAACCATGTTATGGCTGATGAAGATGTCATTCAAGTTGTGAAAAAGTGATCCTATCTTCACAGTCCTATCTTCATTGAATTGGTATGCATAATGAGTGGATCAAGATATTATTGGATGTTTTATGAGGTTTGTCAATAAATTAGACTTTTGCTGAAATTGGTTGTATTGGACGAATAGTTTTCTCACACACACATACATTGACTTTTTCCTTAACTAATATTATATTTTGTCATGGAGTTACAATCTAGCTTATCAATTTCAGAAGAAATTTCGTCAACTAGAAGACATAGCCTGTTTTTTGTCGTATTTTTTTTTAAATGAAGAAACATGTTGAGTCTCACACGACCACACGTTTGGCCACAATAGCATCTAAAAGGGGACACCCCTGGGACTCTACGTGTTAATACTCTGCCAGACGTTATTTTATTCATGTAAAAGAAAATGTGAAAGACTAGATATGAGCAAAGTGAGCAAGGAAACGTGGACTTAAACGAAGTAAAATGAAGTTCGGAGAATAGTCTCTCTAGCCTAATAACATATACTGTACATAATTAGAAAGAAGTTGGAATTAAAGATATTACAAGCACACATCACAGATAGGTTGATTGATTGTACAAAGACAAGATTTTATACATAGATCACAGCAGAGTTATGCTGGGAAGCACCGAGGAAAAAAGGAGGAAAATATGACAATCGATTTATAGTTTGTTCAGCTTTTTCAGCTTTTAGGATTGTATGAATAGAGAACGAAATGGGTGCAAACTTTATAGGTATATGTATATGATAGGTTTGGACAGTATAATTCTCACTCCTATAGCTCTCCCACAATTGAATCAACATACATTGATTGTCACATGTATCTGTAACTAAGTAGAAATAGGACTTACAATTAATTTTGTTTAGTCGAAAAGAGTAATGGATGAGACCCTGTATGACATATGAACAATTAATAAAGGGGGCTGTCCTGTCCTTTTACCTTATACCTAGCAATGATCTAGATCTAAACACATTCTGTCATAAAGATTTATCCCAGTATAGTAAATGTAGATATGTTCTACCAATGAATTTTGTTGATTCTTATAACTAAACCTTTAACCAATTTCTGAAGTGCTAAGGAGAGGAAAGTGAGGTATAAAAAGAGAATAAGGAAATTCATTGCAAAAGGTCAGTCTATAAGATTGAAATTTAAGGCAAGGTAGGGTAAAAATATCTGCTGATTAATAAGAGAGTTAGGAAAGAAAATGACATTTCTATAATCATATTCTACATTATCATTTAACAAGATGCAAAAGATCTGTGGAGTATGTACAATTTAAATATGTACATGCATGTACAGTGATTAAACCTATTTTATTTTAAAAAGAAATTTTCTCTTTTGCAGTCAACAGTCAGGCAGGAGCTTTTATTGAATCTGCCATACTCAATCCCATGTGTTTGTCCAAACAATTTAGAATGGAGCACAATGCAAATAAATAGATCTACTTATTGTTCAGAGTCAAATTTGATTTACCAAGGAGCAAATTAAACAGATATTGGGCCCAATTATAAAGTGAGGAAAAATAGATCTTACAATTGAGTACATGAAGTCCAATAGCATGTACAAACTTATAAAAATGAAAATAATACAAACTTTACTATTTTGATTTCTTTTTCCTTGGTCATGGTACCTAAAATTTCCTTAACTTTTAGTTTTTTTCCTGTCTTAGACGACACTAGACAACTTGTCATATTTCCACCATTATCGCCAGTGAGATTAAAAATATATTGGATACCATTACAGTGCACTCCAAATTTCAATGTTTATTAATTTGAAAAATCTATGGAATTCTTCCTTTCTTAATTTGGACGAGCAATACCTCACTGGTATTTGGACTAAATTCTGTTGTATTCAAGTTCTAAAATTAAAATACACTATTTACATCTTACAAAGTAAGTACTTTCATACAAAACATCACATTAACACCTACAGGACTCAGTGGTACTGCACTGTTCATTGTGCAATACTACCTGACGCATTTCCAGGATGGTGGCGACATATGAGAGAGGCGAGATGACATGATTTTCAATGAAAATGAGAATACACAGCAAAGGATAAAAATAAATATGTCAGTTCTATGTCGAATCTACATTTACTGTATGACTCGCCGTCAAATCGACTTATGAAATGTTTTATTTGGCTTAATTGTCGGAATTTACTCGACTTGACTAGATGGTGGTCAGCAACTTATTGGCATCTATGACCGTCTTGGTTCTAATTTCTGTGAGAGGCTGTTTAGCAATCTTGTATTGTCGATAACTCTCAGAGCAGAGATATATTCCTTTATGTCCTGCTCGGCCTTTGGTGAAAAGGGTTCCAAAACTAGATGTGACAAAAAATTGTTAATATTTATTAAGAGACTCCCATAAAAATTGTATGTTTATCTAAAATTATATGCCATTTTAAATTTTTTAAAAGTTTTCTTTACTTACCTAAATGCCTTGATCTACAGTTCCTGATACTACGCATGGTCTGAGCCAGCATGTGCATCTTCTCAAAATTGACGAGGTGACCGTCTGAGAAAGTTTTGTTGCCCTCGTGAGTAAAGGTCATATCTGGAAATAATTAATTATCCTTTTAGCAATAATCAAAACAGAAAGGATCAACAGCAATCTACTAATTTTTGACTCACCCTTGATCAGCAGCGGCATGAACGGAATGACTGGCGGCGAGAGTCGGCCTACCGCTATCCGATAGGCTCTGTGGTTCCTCGTCGGGTCGATGAGAGCCTCCAGCTCGGTGAACAGCTTGCGCGACTTGGAAGGCAGTTTCTCCCACGTCAGCGACAGTCTCGACACGGCCACGTTTCCGAGGCCCATCACGATGGCAAACAGCGCATTCAGGTTTTTGAAGTCACGGCAGCTGTTGGACGGTAAGGTGTTAAATGCACTGTGTTAAAGTGCGATCGACGATTTGCGGGGGCTGTAGGTGATTGATTCGTCCCAGCCACTTTTGTAGTTAGACTTTACCGCATGTACACGTGCAAGTGAGTTGCCTACTCGCTTGAGCCGTAAGGCGCCGACCGGTCAGAGGTGATAGGCAAACACGTGTGTTCGCGCGGTACGGACGCGGGCGAGACTAATCAGCCTCCTGGTGTTGTGACATTAGACGGATATAGTACTCACTACTGGGCCAACTTGATCATCTTGCGCAGCACAGACACTCGCTTTGACAGCTGCGTGGCGAGGCACACTTCAGTGATGACCCAATACTGGATCTCGTTGAAGCGGCGCAAGAACACGTCCAGGTTGGCTGTGATCTGGTTGAAGGATTGCCTGCCGAACGTCTTGTACAGCAGCTCGTACTGGAATAAGACAGGACACGTCAACGTTCGACCGGCGGCGCTGCGAAAGGATGACGGGTCGTCCAGATAGTACTGGAGCTCAGCGCCTGCGAAACTCGGGATAGGCCACCCAGCAGTGCACGCGTGCGCTGCAGGCAGGATGTTGCCTACCGATCAGGCGCTATGGCTATAAGAGCAGTGTCTGAACTGGGCATAGTTTCGTTACGGCAAATGGCGAACGTACTTTCTGTATGCCCCCAAAGGAAAAAGATGGGTGGTGCGAGGACTTACCTCGTGAACGCTCCAGAACAGGTCCCAGTCGAAGAGGGTCATGTGGTAGGCCAGCTCCTTCATGCTAAACAACTCGAGGTCAATCTCCAGGGCCTCCGTCGCCCCCTCCTGCTCCGGCAACGGCGTCTGCAAACAGAGGAGGACGCTGTCACTCTCCTGTCGGTGGCGAGGGCTCCGACGGGCGCTGACGGCGCACTCACCAGCGCGTCGATGTGCTCCCGCGGGGCGACGAAGAGGCGCGCGTTGAGACCCGCGAGGCCAGTGGGCACGGACAGGTCGTTGTCCGGGATGACGATCCGCTCCCCAGTGGAGCGCACCTCCACGAGCACCAGGTCCTCGGTGGGGCCCAGCTTGAGCTTGTCGGCGGCCGACAGTTTGATGTGCTCCGCCGTGGAGGACACCGGGCAGCGCAGCGTGCAGTACGTGTGGTCCGCGCAGTACACGCGGAAGATGACTGCAAT
>NW_026267306.1:333334-337533 GCF_000697945.3 Frankliniella occidentalis | reverse complement strand
GGCGGGGCGGGTGGCGGGTGCATGGCAGCTCGCCAGGCTGCCGCGGGGCAGGCGCTCGCCTGTCTGAGCATTGACAGCGCACTGCGCGACACCGGTGTAACCGTGACATAGTACTCCCAGGGATGGTGGCCCCCTGAGTACATAATCCCTAGGGCAGTTGTACTCCCCCTATAGGGTGGAGTACACCATCCCTAGGGCAGTTGTACTCCCTCACCTCAAGGGGGGTGGAGTACATTGACCCTAGGGATTATGTACTCCAGGGGGGAGTACAGTATCCCTAGGGTAGTTGTACTCCCCCACCTCAAGCGGGTGGAGTACATTGGCCCTAGGGACCATGTACTCCAGGGGGGAGTACACGGTCCCTAGGGTAGTTGTACTCCCCTGCCTCGAGGGGGGTGGAGTACAACTGCCCTAGGGATAGTGTACTCCTCCTCTGGGGGGAGTACAACTGCCCCAGGGATAGTGTACTCCCCCGGGGGAGTACATTTTCCCTAGGGCAGTTGTACTCCCCCAATTTTTGAAAAAAGCGCTGCAAGTGCTCTCTTTGGGCTCTAGGTGTACACGGGACAAATTGCTGACCTACTAACTATGACACCATGCCTATTAAACCGAGGATGGAACTCTGACGAGACCGAATGGCGCCCTAGTCCATTGCAGAACTGTCCAAAATATTGTGTGGGCTTGTAGCACGGTCCAGCAGGTTTAGATCAAGTTACTTTTACGCGTTCGGGATAAACTTTACCACCCGCCGCTCAAGCTTTTTGTTTTCGGGTGCACTGGTAAACAAATGTCCATAATTTGCACACCAACGTATGCAAGTCATGATTTTGCACATTATATAGTGTTTAACTCAAGTTGTACACTTGCGTAGTGTGCAAAGTCTAGACGTTTCAATTCTGCACACTTGGACACACACAGTTCTATGCTATCAATAGAAACCACATGGTGTACAGCTGCTGTACGTGTCGGATGTATCGGAGGTTTAAACACCAATTGACGTGTAACCTAGTTAGACACCACAATGTGTCGAGAAAATGCACACTTGAACTTAAACGCCAATTGACGTGCAAAGTTTAACACTTGTTAAAGTGTGGCACTGCAGATCGGAGTACATGGTTACTCACGCATCCCCGAACCAAGGTGCAGGTGAACAAGTGGGACCTCCGAGGCCGCTGCGAGGGGGTGCTCTCATTGGCGTTGGTAAAGGTACATTGACTTTAAATCTAAGTTGACTTTGTTCCAGTGTGTTTTTTGTGTGTACGTCTTTATGTATAGCGTGGTCAGAAAAGCCACTCTAGCGCCCAAACTGTGCAAGATAGAGTTAAACGGACAAAATTTTAGTTCCTGAGGGGTCGACTCACTTTCACGGGTTACCCCTTAAAGAACCCTAAACCAAATATTTTTTTCCCACTTTTTGAACCAACCCCTATTTTTTTCTTACCCCATTTTACGGGTGGTTAACACGATTTGCACCAAGCGTTTCGGTGTCCAGGGGTGACCCCGAAGATACCCTGAAATTTGTAGACCTAGCTCATCTCCTTCCTCTTACACGGACGACAGGAAGACGGACGGACACGAGAGCGGTTGCGTAAGCCTGCTTGCTCTGAAAACAGAAGGGTGGGCGAAAAATCCTAGGATCCGGAATTGGGGGAAGGGTGATGTTGGATTTTGGTGCGACGAAGGGTAGGATAACCAACTTTCTCAATGCGGAATTACATGAGTTGCCTACGCGGCCTACGCGTCCGCGCCCTAAGAACATCTTATAATCAATCAATAATATTTCCTAATCATTCGATAACATTGTAATATCTTTTAATCTTATCATTCAATAATATTATCACGCTACACTCCTTACAATCTAAAGGCAAAAATACATGCCTTAGGCGAGTTGCAGGCCCCTCGGTTCAAAGCTATGAAGGCCTTCGTAGGAGCTTGTGTGATCACTTACAACATTCGGATAGGGGGAAAAGGCGGTAAAGTTACGAAAACCAGTGAAAATCACGAGTCATTTTGCAAAGTCAAGGAAAATATCCCTCAAAGTCCAGGAAAGTACGAGTGAAAGTAAAATAATCGAAAATTTCCGTCCTGCATTCCAGGAGCGTCGGAAAAAAGAACGGTAAGGAGGGTACATTGAACGTTTAATTTTCTTATAACTTCTGTCTCCTTTCTTTAGATAAATTCAACCCAGGCGATTTCAGGCATTATCATAATTTTACTCTTACTCTGCACCATATCCATATGCAGAGTTTCCAAGACTTTCTTCGACCAAAGTTTTTAGCCCGCTCTTCTGCTCTGTAAAAGCTATATCAGCGGGCTTATGCCATAGCCGCTGTGTCTTTCTGTCTGTTCCCCAAGAAGGACGTGAGCCAGAGGTCTCCATTTTTTAGGGTAAGATTGATGTCACTTCTAGACAGCGAAACGGTTGGTGCAAATCCTGGCAACTACCCCTGAGTGGGTCTGAGAAGGTAGAAGGAATGTAGAAAAAATAAACAGTTTTTTTACGGTGTTCTAAGATGTAACTGGCAAAAGTGGAACCGTTATTGGAACGAAAATTTCGTTCGTTTTGCTCTATCTCACTGTTTCGGCGCTATATAATCTCCAGATTTAGTTTTTCGATTTTAAATGGCATCTAAACAAAATTTCTGATTGGGCATTTTCATACAGCCTTTTAAGGGTACTTTCACACAATTACACCTTTGTCTAAGTAGAGCCATTGGTACAAAAAAAACCTCTCAGAAGAAGAGTAGGCTTATTTTATGGAGGCACATCCATAATGATATTTGTCCACTTCCATGCAAAACAAATCATTATCTTTCGTTGTTTTGTTGTATTTTACCAGCTCCTTTTATGCTATTACTTCTTATTAAAGAGAAATCCGAGGGGGAAATAACTCCGGGAATCATGTGTACACCTGTCTGGGAATCATCAGGATAACAATTGATCAAAATCAATAGAAATCGCTTAGAATAAGCGGGAAACTAGAGAAATAAGTACAAATCAGTCGCAATAAGCGTTTTATACCACTAAAACAACCCGGAAAAACCAGTGTAATAATTATAAGCGGACGGGAATCACCGGGAATCAAGAATTTCGGGAATCATGTGTACACTTCAAAAGGGAGTTATTGCCCCCTCGTAGAAATCAAAGCGGACACGCTCGGAGTCATTCGGAATCATTTTAGAACATGCCCGCCAGTATATTAATTATCTTCTGTGTGTCGTCATTTTCATTTTTATGTAAGTAATGCGTTATTGGTCCCGAAAGCTAACACCAATAAATTAGGAGGAGTTTGGCAAAAAAATTGCAAATATTCTAGAAACTACGGAGAGAATTTTAAGATGTTAAGTTTTATCAACGAAGGAGACGGCAAGGATATACTGAACGGAAATGGTTGTTTCAACTGAATTCCTTAAAACAGGGGGCTGAAGGCCCGTCCCAAACGCCACCGGTAGGCCGAGCTGGGCCCACTCCCTGCCGAACTGAGTTGCCGGTGGAGCGAAGCGGAGCTGGCAACTTGGTTTGGTGGAATAGCAGGCCAGCCCAACTTGTTTATCGGAGACGTTTCCATGACTCCTCACTGTAAACTGGTTGACGAACGCAAAATATTGACGTTCAAAGAAAGCACTTGCAACGCCTTTTTCAAAAATCGGGGGAGTACAACTGCCCTAGGGAAAATGTACTCCCCCGGGGGGAGTACACTATCCCTAGGGCAGTTTTACTCCCCCCAGTGGGGGAGTACACTATCCCTGGGGCAGTTGTACTCCCCTCAGTGGGGGAGTACACTATCCCTAGGGCAGTTGTACTCCACCCCCCTCGAGGCAGGGGAGTACAACTGCCCTAGGGACCGTGTACTCCCCCCTGGGGTACATGGTCCCTAGGGTCAATGTACTCCACCCCCTAGAGGTGGGGGAGTACAACTGCCCTAGGGATGGTGTACTCCCCCTGGAGTACACGATCCCTAGGGCCAATGTACTCCATCCCCCTTGAGGTGGGGGAGTACAACTGTCCTAGGGATGGTGTACTCCACCCTATAGGGGGAGTACAACTGCCCTAGGGATTATGTACTCAGGGGGGTCCCTGGGCCCGGGAGTACTATGTCTCGTTGACACCGGCAGTGGCGGTGGCAGGCGACGGGTAAACTACTGCGCAGGGTGGCCGTCGCACAGCTGTGCCCTCGACTGCACACGTGTGTGTTTTTG
>NW_026267306.1:332210-333284 GCF_000697945.3 Frankliniella occidentalis | reverse complement strand
GACACCGGCAGTGGCGGTGGCAGGCGACGGGTAAACTACTGCGCAGGGTGGCCGTCGCACAGCTGTGCCCTCGACTGCACACGTGTGTGTTTTTGTGTTTGAGTTAGTGCTGTACAGTAGAGGGGCTGCTCGGCGTGCTCGGCGGCCCGCGAAACTCCACACTACTAAGTAGTACCTGACTTGTACGGCCGGCGGCGCTTTTTTCTCAGCGAGAAGCGCATCTTGAGGAAGAGGTCCCGGAGGACGCGGGCTCCGCCGCCTCCGCCGCTGCCACCAGGAGGGCCGCCCTGGCCTCCCGCTCCGCCCTGGGCCTCCGTGGCGGGGGGTGGCGGGGCGCGGCGGGGATTGGCGCCCAAGCAGGGGTGCGGCGCGGCGGGGGTGGGGCTGGGCCTGATCACGGTGCCGCGCCGAGCATGCCGCAGTCAGTGGGTGCGGTAGGCGATAACGCTATCGGTAACGATCGATATCTCGCTGGAGTCGCGAGCAACGCCGCCGCGCCTTAATCGGATCAGCGATACGTCGTCGCGCCGTTCGTTATTACGAGACCGAGCCGGGGCGTCGAGCAGCGGCGGCGGCGGGGCGCCGGGAGCGTCGCGAGCGGCGTCGAGACTGAGGCATTGGCGCCGCGAGACAACGCGACAGGACGACTGGCCCCGCCGCGCCCCGCCGCGCCCCGCCGCGCCCCGCTACACCGCGCCGTTGTGTTGTCGTGAAGCAGCGCAAACTCGAGGGTCAACGCTACTGTGGTGTACAATCGGTAGTGGAGGTGGCACCCAGTGAGCGAGCGAGCGAGAGAGAGAGAGAGAGGGAGAGAGAGAGAGACAGAGAGAGAGAGAGACAGAGAGAGGGAGAGAGAGACAGAGAGAGAGAGAGAGAGAGACAGAGAGAGGGAGAGAGAGACCGGAGAGGGAGAGCGAGGAGGGAGTGAGAGATGAGAACCTCAGCTCGTCGGGCGCTGATGATGTTGATGCCTTGCCGCGCCGGGGTCCTCTATTCTCCTTCTCCTCGACGTTTTCATTATCGTTTTTTTTTTTTTTCATCGTCCGCGAATAAGTTGGCTGACGGCCGCCTTCC
>NW_026267306.1:331537-332160 GCF_000697945.3 Frankliniella occidentalis | reverse complement strand
ACGACGCCCTTGCCGTGGATCACCACGTCCACGGAGCCGCGCAGGATGATGTACCAGCTGTGGCCCTCGTCGCCCTGCTGGAACACTGGGGACATAGAGCAGGTTGAAGTAAAGGGAGACGAAAAGAAGAGAGGATCCCTGCATCTGCAAGCTGAAAATCCTCGTCTAATTTGGAAGTCATACTGTGCACACATTATGATCATAGAATCGGACGGGGATCACCATCCCCATCCGCCCGGTGCATATTCAGCGGGACGTCGGTCTGTTACACGCAAAAAAAAATATAGCGCCCTAGCTAATTTTTTAGCACTGGTGCTAAAAATTCGTCAGCATAGGCCCAGCTAATTTTTTTAGCTCCAGTGCTAAACTTTTAGTTGTACAGCTAACTGAAGCAATGGTCTAGCTGTATCACCAATACTGTTTAGCAGTACAGCTAAATATTTTATCCTGTAGCTACTTTTTTGGCAGGGGTGCCAAATTTGCCTGCTAAATCGGTTAGCACGGAACCGATTTTTATTTTTTTCCGTGTACTCACGGACTTCGCCGGCCTTGGGGTGCGACTCGAACACGATGACGTGCGCCAGCTCGCGGCGCACCGAGTTGCCGAGGTGGCTGAGCGCCCG
>NW_026267306.1:323966-326992 GCF_000697945.3 Frankliniella occidentalis | reverse complement strand
CAAGGTGCTAGACCCCGAGGCTCAACTCCAACAACTTTGAAAGGAAAACAAATATAATAGGCCCAATAAAAACAGGCCCCAAAGACCCGCTGAATATCGTTTCGATTATAAGGCCGCGGACGTATTTCCCGGTTCACCTTGCTTTGCATGGCCGCGTGCGTGAGGCGCGGGCGGACTTGGGTTGGTTGAAGTTGAAGCTTTGCCTGCTCCTGCTTCTTTGAACACCAACGCTGCGCGGCCGGCAAGCGAGCGTGAAAGGCAAAGTGCCTCGATAAGTACCCTTCGGCTCCCCAGGCCGCCCCTTCGCGGCTGCTACGGAGCCACTGCTGCTGCCGCTGCCTTTGCGCGGATCCGGGCCGCAATTCAGAGCCAGGACGCCGTGAGAATCGAGCGGCGCAGCACCGCGGTGGGGATGGAAGACGCAACGGCAAAGCAGGCGGTCTCGATAGCGCGCGCGCGCGCGCGTGTGACGGCTGCAGGTGCGGGCCGGGCGCGCGCGTTTGTGACGTCTGCAGGTGCGGGAGCGCCCGCTGCTCGCGCCCGCGGGGCCGCCGCCTGCGCACCTGACCTTCACTACTTCATCGTCGGCGGCCCCGCGATGCCGCGCGGGCGCCTGTTGGCAGCGCGGGGTATCGGCGGGGACACGCCGCGCGCCGAGCGGCTCTTCTTCTTATTGTTTTTATTTTAATAAGGTCTTTCGCGTGGCCTCATCGATACACCGTCGTAGGAGGAAAAAGCGACAGGGTGATCGCGGGGAGGGGGCAAGATAACCTGTTCACCTGACGGTTGTGATGGGCGAGTCCCTGAGGGCGTGGCGGGGCGCGGCGGGGCGGGCGCGCCTCGTTAATGAGCGTCACGTACTTCGGCAAGTCGCTCGGTGGTAATCCTCATAGTTTAGCAGCGTTTGTTCAACATAATGCCGCAAGTGCCGGCGGGCTGAGCTGCGGCGGCGGCGGGGAGCGCGACGCCCCGGGGGGAGGAGGGGGAGGGAGGAGGAGGCGACGCAGAACGACAGAATTACCCGTCGCGGAGTTGTATGACATTCACGGGGCGCAACGCTTCGCGGGGGTTGCCTCTCCTCGCTGGCTGTCGCAGCCGGGCGAACGGAGGAAAAGAGAAACAGATAGAGCGAGAGAGATGGAGGAGGGGGGAGAGGGGCAAGTCTACTCGCGGTCGCGGTGCCGCTGGGCGAAACTTTGTCCACGGCTATCGCTTGGCTTGGGGCCGGCACCTCTAGCCGCTCATGGAGACCGTCGTCTGAGACGCACGACTTCCACGGGACTTATCGGGTGAGGGAAACTCCGGTGAAGTACGTAAAGGGCAAGAACACTTAACACAAGTCAACGATTCTCGCCTAATCGACGCGTCTAACCAAGTGTCACCCAATTCCCAATTAGGGAGGTATAAACTACCGCATCAACAACCTTGAGACGACTCTTTGAGCCGCTCCTCCCGAAGTCTTTGGGAGTCATCTCAAGGTCACTCTCCCACGAGTTCGAAACCCGCCCGCGGGCTCTCACAGACGTGTAACTCACCGTGCACGATGACGCCCTCCTCGAGCAGGCACTGCCACATGGCGCAGGCCTGCTGCCGCGAGCGCACCAGCCCTCCGGACACCTCGATGAGCCAGTCCACGAGGTCGGAGCCGGTCCACGCCCGGCGCCCGCGCGCGAAGATGACCTGGCCGTCGAGGGTGAGGGCGCCGCGCAGCGAGTCGGGCGCGAAGCCGGCGGCCAGGAGGTGGCGCAGCACGAAGCCGATGCGGATGGCCTGCGCGCCGGGGGCCTGCCGACGGTACAGAGGGGCGGCCGAGAAGGCGCCGCGCTTTTTTTTACACAAGGCTGGCAGGTGACGCGCGCCCGGCTAGGGGAGGGACGCTGAGCACTCACATCGGTGATGGGCTTGGCCGGGTCCGGCTCGTCCGGGCTGGCTGATCTCCGGCTCGTCACCGTCGGCGTGGTGCACGGCGACGACGGCGTCCCCGGTGCCGTGGCCTCCGTGTAGCCTGGCGGACAAAGTGTGGGCGAGGCTGTCAGTTGTGAGGACAGGTCGCCGTGTTGCCTCCCGTCGCCGGGACACAACAAAGGATTGAAAAGTCCACCCGGACAGAGAGCCGCCAACTTTGTCTCTTGGCTGACATGGCGCGGACGGGACGTATATCAGCCCCGGTAATCCCCCCACCCTCCTCAGTCCCAATCCCACCCCCACCACGCCGCAGGGCACGGCCGGTCGAGCGGCGCGTCGCTCTGGAATTAAGCCGCGGATTCGGACTCGTCCCGCCCATCAACGCTCGTTACCCCCGCGAATAATCAAAAATAAAATTAAAAAAAAATGTCTTTGTTGGCAGGAGCCCCATGAATTCACTTTTCGACAGTGAATTGGGGCACCGGGTATATCAGAGTAAACAACCCTACTAGGCCGTTCGCTTCCTGATACACCCGGCACACCCAGGCATACTAACCATTCTTGTTGTTGATCTTGCAGCTGCTCACGAAAAGATCCATGGTCTCCTTGTTTTTCTGGGGGAGAAAATGGAAGAAAGGATACAATTAAATAAAAACACCCTCACAGATACACACACACACACACCCACTAGACAAACGCTTCCCGAAAAATAAAATAATCAAAATGAAACAAAAACTCTTTGCGACCCATTTAAAAGTAAACTTTTTCCACGACATCAAAACAACATGTATTACATAAAACCGCGGAAAAATAAAAACTAAAGGAAAACTCGTGTGGAGGAAGAAGTTATGCGGCGTAGTCTTCATTAGCTGGCGGAGGTGGAGAGGCCCGCAGAGCGCTGCTTTTGGCTGCAGTTGCCGAGTCTCGCCACCCCCTTTCCTCTCCTCGACCTCACCACTTTTCTCCTCTCGGCCCGCGCCTTCTTATCGCCCCGCCCCGCCTAGCCCCACCCCACCGCACCGCGCCCTTTTGCGTCGGCGCGCGGCGGGCGCAACAAGTTTCTGAGGAGAGATCGCCGAGCCCGTCGCCGCCGCCGCAGAAGGGTCCCGCGCCCCGCCCCC
>NW_026267306.1:321437-323871 GCF_000697945.3 Frankliniella occidentalis | reverse complement strand
GAACCCCCCTCACCCCATTCATCACCATTACTCATCGCCATCCTCGTGCAAATAACGGCCCGCCGAGCAATCACCGGGAGAAACTCGCTAAATTCGGTCGCGCAAGGGTCCCGGTCCGAGGCCGGCGGGGCCGAGGCAGAGGAGCGGGAGGGAGGGCAGGCACCCGAGGGAGAGGAGGGAGAGAGGAAGGAAGGAACGAATTTCACAGCGCGGGGCGCGCTTCCGCAAAGGGAAAGGAGGCGGAGGTGGTGGGGGGAGAGGGGAGGGTGCTATGGGTCTGGGGCTGTTCGTATCACCCACCACGCTGCTGGGACCACCCCGCGGGAAGGGCAAGGGCAGGGAGAGGCCAAACGGTTTACATCCCTTTGGCGCCCGAGCAACACGAGCCGTTGGCGGCCGGGGTGATGGGCGGGGGATGGGGCAATCGTGTGAGTCGCAAAGGCCCACTCACTCTTGCGCTACAGCAAAAAATAGAATGGAAAAAGAATCAAAATAAATGAAAATAAAAAGTTTGGACTAGTAAATGATTGTGAAAGAAGATAAGATACAAATTAATTAAGATTAAGAACGGAGCCTTGTTTTAATTTATTGCCTCCCGAACAAAATACTATACTTTTTATGGGCTGAAGTAGACTTGTGCTAAATTTTCCCTTTCTTACTGAAATGGCAAAACTGAAATTAATGATCATTGTTTTTTTAGCCCTTTTCCCCTTTTGCCCTACCCTATTAAATTTGTGAAAGGACGGCGCATCCGCTGTTCGCGGAGAGTGGGGCAGCCGCAGCCGCAGCCGCAGCCGCAGCCGCAGCCGCAGCCGCAACCGCCACCGCGCCGGCGCACGTGAGCGCCCGACGGCCAAGGCATAGGCAACCCTCCAGCATTGGCGCGCGGCGGGCGGGCCTACCCACCAGGCGCTCCAGCAAGCGCTCCAGCGAACGCTCCAGCCGAAGCTCCAGCCAGCTAGACCAAATGTAGGCAAATAAGGCGAAGGCGGGGCGGAGGGTTCAATTAGTCGGGAAAGTTAAAAAGTATGACAATAAAATTTACATTGATTTGTTTTTCCCAGTCAGGAAGTCGCGGGATGACTTTGCAGCTACAACGAGAGGGCGGAAGGCAGGGACCTCGGCAGGGACAGGACGTAATATATTTCGCGGGGCCTCGAGGCAACCCCACCACCACTGCCGCAGCTCTTTTGCTTTACCACCGCCGCTTAATTCTGCTCAGCGGCTGCAAGAACGCGCACGACGACGCCCCGCAAGGTGACACGGCGGCCTGAGCACTTGCAACGGCCTCGGACGCAAAATCTTTGCGCCGTTTCTCCCGCGTGAATATGCATGAGCGCGGCTTGGGGTAGAAAAGGGCCGGCCACTCGCCGCCACGACGACGAGGACGACGAGGACGGAGGGCGGCCCTTTCTGGTCCCTTGCCTTCCGGACCACCGCACCGCACTCTGGTGGGAGGAGGCGGGGGGAGGGAGGAGGCCCAGAGAAGGATTACCTGTGAAGTCGCCAACCCGTCGGCCCGAAGGGCTGGGCTGGGCCGCTGGGCCGGGCCTGGGCAGGTGGTGGTGCAGGTGTTGACGGCGCCCGCCTGACACGTTAAGGGCCCCCTCTGCGGTAATCGTCAGGGGCCGGGCGCCACTTCACATGTGACCGGGAGGGGCGGCATTGCGTCACGCTCGAGTGGGGGGCGAGTAGGGGGTAAGGAGGGGGCGAGGGGGAGCTGCGAGTGGCGCGGGCCGGCGCAGCGGTGCCCCGGTGTAAAGTAGACCTTGACCCCCTCCCCCCCTCCACTCGCCCCCCTCCCTCTCTCTCTGTCTCTCTTCTCCAGCCACCCCACACTCCCCCTTCCTCTCCAACGATTGAAATAGAAAATAGAAAGGGGGGCTTGGAGAGAGCTGTTTGCTCAGGACCATAGGGCCTATAGAAGCGTCCGGGCCCGCCTCTTGAAAAGAAAAGCACGGGGGAGAGAGAGAGACAGAGAGAAGAAAAGGGATGGGGTTAAAGAGCAGGGAAAGAAGAGAAAGTGGAGTAGCTGGGCGAGATAGGCAGAGGATGGGCGAGGGTGAAAGAAGAGAGGAGAGAGGAAGACATAGTGAAGGAGAGAGGGTGAGTGATAGAGAATAGAAGAAGAGACACACAAAGAAAGCAGAGGTGTATATGGCTGCTCTCCACAGCAGCATGGTCGCAGGTCGCGCTTCAAAGGTGAGGGGTGTTCAGTCTCAGGAGCGCGCCCCGCCCCGTCCCGCCCCGCCCCGCCCCGGGCCATCCCCGCAGCCACACCATTATCATGGTGGGTTAATATCATGAACAGGCGGCGTGAAAGTAGGGGGCATAAGAAAGAGGAAGAAGGGGGGGGGGTCTTTCCCAGCAAGGCGGAAGGAAAATGAATTTATTAAGATCGGGGATAGCGAGCCGAGCTTATAGAGGAGGGGTG
>NW_026267306.1:318511-320107 GCF_000697945.3 Frankliniella occidentalis | reverse complement strand
CTCTCTCTCTCTCTCTCTCTCTCTCTCTCTCTCACACACACACACACACACACACACTCACTATATAACTCCGTTCGTACTCCCTCCCTTTCATTCTGTGTTGCGACAAAGATTTGATCAAAAGCAATTCCAGGCCATCTAGTTCTCATATGGGCGTGAAGAAGTGAGTGGTAAAGTTGGTGAAAAATAAAAAGCATACGAGCAGAGAGAGAGGTGACTCCTTCAATGCACACGAGTAGCAGCTGCTCTTCCCTCTCCCGGATATTGGACGGACAGAAGAGAGGCACCGCCGAGGCAGCGCTGCCTTTAACGACTGGCTGAAGCCGAGGCCGCTGCAATGAATTAAAGCAGGGCGTTCGCTATCCGCATTGCGGGGGCTGTTGAATGGGGCGAGCGAGTGTCACTCACACTCTCGCACCCACCCTCACTGGCTGGGTAAAAGAGGAAGTGAGAACTTTCTATGAAAGTGACAGCGATACGTAGTAACTTTTAAAGAGAACGGAGAAGCAGACGTTCGTTGTGAAATTACAAGGTTTATTTCACGATGTATGAAATCGAAATAAACAAATTAAAAAAGCGTAAAGCGGCGATTCCACATTGTTTTGCTGTTTTCTGGTCTTGCTCGTCACTTTTCTGAGCACGCCCTCCACTTCCTTTCTTCGCACCTACCCTCCTGCATACGTTTCAAATAAAAATAAAATCAAAAAAATTAAAAACAGGAGAAAAGATAAGATCCCCGCCTCGCATAGCTCCACCCTTGGCACATGGTATAGTCATCTCTTTTAGCGACGAATTAGGGTGGCCGCATTGCACGGGAATAGGGTGTCAACCTTCCTCCACCCTCACTGCTCGAAAAGTTCAGTCTTGCCGCGAAGGCCCGTCCCCACGGCCCCTACCCCACAGGCAAAGGCATTTAGCGCAGAACTAACAAGCCGGAGGTGATCCTTAGCGTCGCGTCGTTAGACCCAGGTGGTGTGTCGATGTTGGGCCATTGGCAGTAAAGGCTCAAAGACACACAGGCGCGCACACAACCAAGGACAAACACTAAACACACACAAACGCGCGCGCACACTCACACACACACGCGTGCAAAGCGGATTTAAGAGGCCTAGTTTCACCCCGCGCCCCACCCACCGCGACCCTGCTGCGCACGCCACCCCCTTCGCGGCGTGGGGCTTTACTCCCCAACAGGTGTGAGGCTGGGCTGGGCTGGGCTCGGCACCAGAAGGGTGCCATGCCACGAGCGGAGCAGCGTTTATTTCATTTTATTTTTTCCCCTCCCTCTTCGTCGTTTTTATTCCGTGGCCAAACACTCCAAACGACCCAGTTTTGCGCTCGCGCAACACGCCGCTCGCAACACGGGCGTCAGTTTGGGGAATAAGACAGGGGCGTTCAGTATAGGACCAGGAAAGAGAAAACCGAAAGCGGAAAAAATACAGGAGGGAAACAGTTTGAGTCTCGATAAGAAGGAAAAAAGTTCACCAACAAGCGTGTGTCGTCTGCAACGGCAAGTCCCTAGAGTTGGTCTGGGACAGTGGGGGTCAGGAGGAAGGTGCGGTGAGAGAGAGAGAGGAGGGGGATGTAGGGAGGGAGGGA
>NW_026267306.1:312405-317001 GCF_000697945.3 Frankliniella occidentalis | reverse complement strand
GTCTAACTAGTAGTAGAGGAACACGACTCTCACCACTTGCTAGTGCAAAAAATAAAAGAGGTTCCTTACTACGGCAACAAAAATAAAGTCATACAACACACCTCATTAAAGTTTCTTTCGTCGAGTACAAAATTGGGCCTGGCATTATGTGGTTGGAGGTCAGCTGGCGCTCCCACTACCCCTACCACCAAATGGCCTATGGCTGGAAGGGGCCGTGCAAGGGCTGAGCGGGGTGGGGGGAGGACTACCGTCAAGGGGCATTGTTTGCTGTTGAGCCCCCCTGGGGGGCTGTTGTTGGGCCCATCTGTGTGCCGCCGCCACGCCCCCGCCACGCCACTGCGGTCTGCTGGCTGGCCCTGCGGTGAGCATGTCCCCGGCCGCCCCGGGGCCGCAGTCCGGCGCTTCGTGAGCCCCGTGAGCCTTTGTCTGCCGTGTCACCCTGCACGGCGCGGGCCGCGAGCATCAACGCCAAAGCAACAAGGGCTGGGGGCTTCACGCCGCGGACACGTCAGGCCGGGCTGGTGGAGCTAGCGGCAGCCTGGAGCCTGCTGGTGCCGCCAGACGGCTCGCGCTAAACCCTCCTCATCCGGCCTCCGCCCGTCAATCTCACCACGAGCAACTCTCTCTCTCTCTCTCTCTCTCTCTCTCTCTCTCTCTCTCTCTCTCTCTCTCTCGCTCACGCCTGGCATGCTCTATCTCCCTCGCGCCTCTGTCGAGCATTTCGGGCCGCCATTGTTCCAGCGGCAGAGCCAGCCGATCTCCGGCCGGGGCGCAGACCAACAAAAGCGAGGCCTAACCTGCGCTCGGCCTCGGCACAGCCAGGCTAGAGCCCCACCTCCCCCTGGTGCCACGCCACGCTTCAGATCCAGACAGCAGGAGGCGGCGGCCTCACGGCCTCACGGCCTCACGCTTTCGCAACTCCTGCAGAAGCAGACGTTACTCGCTGGAGTGGCAGCTGCTGGTTGCATCGTCTGGAGAAGTGATAATTAGGCGATACCGCGGGACACAAAGGGGATCTAATCCAAGCGGATTGAAAAGACGTGCCTCCTGTGAAGCCTCCATCGATGCCTCCAGTCAAGCCTGGAGCAAAGGCTGCAGAGAAGCCTCCGGCGGAGCGTCCAGCAAATCCTCCGGTGGCGGCCGGTAGGCAGTGCTAGCACCACCGGTGCTTTATGGTAGCGCCCTACCCCGCCCTGCAAAGACCTGCCCCGCCACGCCCTCCTACCCCCAGCGCGCCACTTTCATTTCCCGGCAATGGAAGGGGGAGTTTCTATCTCCCAACCGTCTCGACAGGCGGCTGACGTCGACGTTCTCCGCACCGAACCCATCTCCTCCAATCCATCTCCTCCGAGGGTTCTGTTTAGTGGATAGCAAAGCCGCCCGCTGACCTGACTGCTGCCAGTCTAGACGTGGAGTGGCGGGGCGCGGCGGGGCGCGGCGGGGCGCGGCGGGGCGCGGCGGGGCGAAGCGCCTGGTCCACGGCGGTAAGAGCTGGGCGGACGCTGCATTACCGGGACCATGTATTATTCACAAACCGGGAGCATCGCGAGAGCACGACGCCGACGTCCACCCACCCGCCCCGCCACCAGCGATCGTGTTGGGGCGAAGCCGCTGCCGGGCCACTCGTGCCACGCACGGCCAGACCCCACCAGGCTACACTGACAGTGCCTAGCCAACCGTGTGGAAGTGTTTGACAGTGCAGGCCGCGCCTGGCTGGGACCGGGACCTCGATCTCATTCTCCAGCCCTCAAGACACCAACTTCTCCCCTCTCGCTCTCTCCCTCTAGTGCATCATTGCCAACACCATGGAGGGGGGAGAGAGAGAGAGAGAGAGAGAGAGAGAGAGAGAGAGAGAGAGAGAGAGAGAGAGAGAGAGAAGGGGGGAGACGGTGGGGAGTGTGGTGCAGCAAGCGCACAACGACCGGAAATTACACTGGACGCGGGCCGGGGCCGGGCGCTGGAGGCTCCGGGCCGGAGGGCCCTGAAAGGCACTGAAAGGCACTGAAATAAAGGCACTCGCTCGCTGAAAGAGGCCAGCAGCGGCGGTGGATGAAGTGATCCGCGCGATGGGCCGGGAAATGAAAGATGAGGGTGGCAGCGGGAGACGAGGCGGGAGAGGACGAACCTGTGCGACGTGCGTGGGTCTCGGTATCCACACCGAAAGAAGGACCTTCGGGCGTGAGTGTGTTGTTTCCACTTTTATTTTCCGGTGTAAAGAGACTTCTTTGTTGGCCTGTTTTGTGCTGGTCGGAGCGGTTGTTGTCTGTTACTTTGCGTTTAGGTACAGCGAGTGTAAAAAAGTATCCGGCCAGGCCTGGCGGCGGTGGTGATCGTGCTCGTTGGCTGCAGTTGCAGCTGAAGGCGAACCAACCGAATGAAAGCTTGGTCATCAAAGGCCCAACCCAATGATGCATCTATTCCCTTATACCCTTTGTGCTCTGTTACATACTTCCTCAATCCAATCGTTTTTTTTAATTTAGAGCATCATAGTAGTCGTTGACGACAACAACTCCATTTAGCCACAACGAGCATGAGGAAAAACACAACAATCACGGTCAGACAGAGCTATACGCATGGTTGTTGGCCGGTCGTTCTTATTATGTGTGTGCAGGGAGAGTTTTTTTCTTGTTGAAACATGTGTTTTAAATGAGGAGCGACCGAAAGAGCCTTTTCACGTTTGCTGGTTACTCTCTGTCGTCCTCTCAGCCAAACAGCGGCGACCCAATCACCAGACTGTCGAGCAACGAACCATTCTACAACACACACGAGAAAAATATTTGCCATCGGCTGGGTCTCCACGTGGCGTGGCGTGGCGTGGCGTGGCGCGACGCGGCCGGCAGGGGTATGGAGAGGGTGGACCCGGTGCTTAGCCTGCGCTGCGCTGTTTGCGGGTGGCCCCAAACCCTCTGACGCACCTGGTGGACCGCGCGAGCCAGGCACTGAACAGCGCCAGCGCACCAGCAACGTAAAGGAAAAAGGGGGAGGGTCCACCGGAAGAAAAAATATCTTATAGGGCACAGAACTTGGCAGGTAGGGCTTGCATGTTGTAGACCTAAATAAGGTTTAAAAGTGACTGGGGCTGGGTGCGAAAAACATAGTTTTAATCTATATATATCCCCGTGACTAAGTATGAGTATTCAGATATTTACTGTATGATATGCTGCCCTCGCTCAGACGATTGAAAAGCAGACCCCGAGGCTGGGCGTGGTTTTGCTCGATGTTTATAGTTCTGCTCACCCCTCTCATCTGACTGCCATCAGCGGCGCTCACATCCCACACCCCTCCGCACCCCCGCGACGCAATTTGTTGCACGGAGCGCGCATCTGCGGCAACGTCCCAGCCCCTGCCAGTTATGTTGCCCGCCGCTGTACTGTACCGCCCCACGCTAGAGGAGGACCGCTTCACAATATCACATCGGGACAGGGGCGGGGCGGGGGGAGATCTCCGTTATTTAAAAGGGATGAAACAAAATTAAAATTGAGCGATGTTAGATCTCCGTTTTTTTAAAGGGTTGTAACTAAACTAGGGCGATATCAAATCTCCGTTTTCAGAAGGGATGAAACTAAATTAAAATAGGAAGATGTCAAGTCTCCGTTTTTCAAAAGGGGTGAAAATAAATTAAAATAGGGAGATGCCAAATTTCCGTTTTTCGAAAGGGATATGAAACTAAATGAAAGAGGGTGATGTGTGTTATGTCACACAGTGTATAAAGCTTGGCGGGGAAGAATGGAGCCAAAGTCCACCTGCTGTACGTACAACACAAAAGGCATTCAAGAAGCAGAGGAGGGGTCTCTCCAAAGACGGACAGGCGGACGGACGGGCAAGCGGACTAGGGGTGTGCTCCGAACCGCACACGTGAGCACGTCCGGTCCGCCCTGGGTCATCCTGTAATTGCTGCCGGCCGCACTGTCTGGGGAGGGAGGGGAGGGGGGTGTGCTAAGAGGGTGTTTAACTAAGGGCCGACGATCGGGGCTGACGGCCGATACGGCCCGACCGATCGGGCGCGGATTCATGCCCCGGCGAAAGGAGAGCGACAGGTGCTGGTGCTGCTTTTGCTGCTCGCTTTGCAGACTTAACCTCACCCCCTGCCGTCCGCTCGGCTCGCACGCCGCCGTGCCCGCGCCTGACCCCGCTCTACACTGCCCCGCCCCGCCCTGCCCCGCCTTGCCACGCCTCACCGCTCCTCAACGCGTTCCCGCGCCGTGCTCGTCACGCCGCCTGGACATCGTAACGGCTTCGGCATTAGTGTGCGTGCGCGCTCGTGTGTGTGTGTGTGTGTGTGTGTGTGTGTGTGTGTGTGTGTGTGTGTTGGGAGAGAAAGTTTTTCCCCGGAGCGGAGGGCAAGGGCGAAGAGGGGTGGTGGGCAGAGGGAGGAAGTGGGGGTGACAGTGAACGCTGGGATTGCATTGTATCTACACAGTGCGGCGGAAGGAGAGGGGAGAGGGGAAGTGAGGGGGGAGGGTTGACTTTGTGTAACTACGAGGGGACGGAAGTGCTCTCAGTCTGGGCATAACTGCCTCCATAGTGAGAGGGACAAGGGTAGACGGGCTCGGGGTGGTAGGGGTAGAGGCGGTCGGTAGCGGGGGTGGTGGGGTG
>NW_026267306.1:303944-304353 GCF_000697945.3 Frankliniella occidentalis | reverse complement strand
GGGGGGGGGCGGGTGAGTCCGCCCCCGGCGGTAGAGCGTGGGAGAAAAGAAACAAACAGAGCCGAGATGAGCCATACCGCAGCCACGTCCCCCAACCGCGCTAGAGAGACAGGGTATAACGGTAGTGGGGACCACCTGCTGCTGCATGCCACCTGCTTACCCTTCGCGGAATTGGGTAAAGAGAGGGAGAGAGAGGGACACAGAGAGACACACACACATGGAGAGACAGGAGGGAGATGGACCGGGGGAGAGGGGGAGGGGGGCTGGAGGGGCAGACCGCACCGCCCACCTTCGTGATGCTGCTTGTCGTCCTGCGGGGGCGCGTCTCTGATATCCCGCTCCTGCTGACGCTGTAGGCGTGGTGCGTGGGGGTCGCCTCTGGTCCCAACCAGGGGGTGGCCACTATAGA
>NW_026267306.1:300457-303459 GCF_000697945.3 Frankliniella occidentalis | reverse complement strand
GCCCCGCTGAGACGCTGTTTAGGATGGGCAGCCAGACGGCTCGGCGGCGGCTCCCCGCCGAGCGAGCGCGCAGACTCCTCGCACACCAAACACCCTCCAACTCTGCCGCCTGCTCGCTTCGGCAAAAATGTTGTGTATAGCATCCCTGATCCGCCCGATCCCCTCCCAAGGACACCAGCGGCGGCCGCAGCACAAGCGGGCACCACACACAATGATGATGGCCACCGCGATTGAATAGTACGGCAGGAAACTCATTCCAAATGTCGGCCGCCGGCGCCGCCGTGATCCCCCCTTGCTCTTCGCTCGCGCTCGCGAAACTTTCCGCGCCGGCTCCTGACCCCAGTCAAGCGCACCGCTATCATCCCCACCACCACCACCCGACTCATACACTCGGGCAGCTGCCAGCGGCCGGTTGAAAACTTGATGTAACTGTTGCCCCCGACTCTGTTTGTACTGAGTTTGTCGCGGAGACAAGGGAGCGGTTTCCGCGCGGCAGAGCGGCTGGCTGGCTGGCTATACTCCATGCGCGTGCACACACACAGGGACATGGTCACACAGACGTTCAGTCGAGATGGTTTGCTTGTCTTTGAACTGTTCACAAATAACTTCAGAAACCTTCACTCAGTGCGAGTAGACCATTGGAAATCAATTACAGTTTTTGGATCTATGGGGTTGAACTAGGGGCCTAGAGCTTGTCCCGGACGGATTCTGAGGCCCCCATATGGATTCAGATTGATGACGTGCCGATGACGTGTGTAAGGCTCTCGACGGAGAGCCTCAAAGATTTGCGCGCGCTCAAGGCCTATGCGTAAAATATGTATGTTTCGCGCCGCGGCGTGGCAGGGTATGGCAGGACGTGGCGGGGCGGGGTGGGGACGGGATGACGCTCTGCGTGCTCCACCAACGGTGCGCGATAATAGTTTTAAAAGTACACCAAGTTGGCGCGGCGCCTATGCCGAGGCAGCCCGCAAGGGTCACACGGGGACGCGGGGCGCGCCGTGCTTGACATTCTACCCTTGCCGACTGATGAGTCAGGAGGGTGAAGGGTGGTGGTGACGTAACCCGCGCGTGCCCGCCGACCGACCGTGACCCGCGCACGCGCGATAACTCCACGGACACGTGGCAGCGTTGACGCACACGTGGGGTGATTTTTTCTTTTTGACACGACACGTGACGTCGTGACGGTGACGCGGGTCCGGGGGTAAAGGGGGAGATTGTGAGTCACGCAGCGTGGCGCCAGAAAGCCAGTTGGTGGTGGGTCAAGGGGTGTGTGGTGTGTGTGAAATATTCAGCGCGTGATGATGTCAGACAGACGCGCGGAAGCTAAAGCCGGACGGTCAGCAGTAGCTAGCCTCCCCCCGCCCCTGTCCAGCGCTGGACGTATAAACACACCCCATACCATTATGGATGGGTCAACGCATAATCATCATGGTTGAGATTCTTTCGACGCGCCCGCACCGCGGAACAAGCGCCTGCCGCAACCGGCAACAGTGGAAATAAGTTGTCGTTTGCACAACAACGAGCGCGTGTGAATTTATTCTGTCACCCACACTTTAGGACATTTCGGATTTCCAGTGCGCCATGCTATCCTACTGACGTGGATGGGCCGGCTGGTCACTATTAATTACTAGAGTATTACTACTTTTTTATGTTACTGGCGCGTTTACAAAATAGTACAAAATGTTTTATTACGCTATTACTCTGAGCCAAAAATAAGACGTGGTGGCAGTGTTATTATTACAGCTCTCTCAGGTGAACATTGTCACATGTTCGCAAAACGGTTTTTCCCCCTCGATTCCTGGCCGGAATGGGCTATACGTGAGATCTTATCCAGGGGCGAGAGAGGAATGTGAAGAACGCTCCGAGAACGTCCTTCCGCCCTCGAGCCGCTTACCCCGCACCAAACGCCACCCCAAACCCCCATATCGAGTGTCGTCCGGGAAGCCGTGTGTGCGCGCAGCGTTGGCGTTCTAGTCTCGGAATCAAACAGCGGACGGGATCCTAGCCGGAGCCAAGGAGCGAGCGCCAGGAGCACACGGCTAAAGTTTCGTCGTGGAGCAACCAGCAACTTTCCTTCTTCTTCTCTCTTTTTCTCCCTGTGCTACGCTACTGCTACTGCTGTTCGCGATAAATAGCGACGGAAACGGCGGCGGTAGACGAGAAGCTCGAAAGCTTTGCGTCTCTGACGCAGCAAGAGAGAGAGAGGAAGTGAAGCAGAAAGGAGGAGCAGAAAGGAGAGGGAAGAAGAGAACGACGGCGGTGTTCTGTCGGGGTCGGGCGAAAGGTTTATCCGTCCGTCTATAATATAAACTCTTTACCCCAGACTGCCGACGGCGAGAGTGCAAACGAACTACCTTTTCTCATTCACTTTGGTTCACTGCGCTACGAGGAGATTTAACTAACGAAGGAAAGTTTCCGCTCGCTACAAAGTTGCAAGCCCCGCTAGCAGCAGTCACGTGATATACTTACGGGTGACACCCTTCTCCAGGTCCTCGTAGTAGCCGACGAGCGCCAGCTGGTGCAGGATGCTGGAGGGCAGCCGGTCCAGCGCCTCCACGCGCCTCAGGCGGTGGGCGATCAGGTCCGCGTCCCGGCGGCTGCGGTCCACCGGCCTGGAGAGAGCAGAGACACAGACACACGCCAGTCAGTCACGAGGGAGAGCGAGTCAAATGGAAACAACAAAAATAAATACGCGCAACGCGCTGACGTCACCGCGCGACCTCTCGCTCGGTATCCGACCGCCGCCCGCCCCGCCCCGCCTCTCTCTGTACGGCCGGATGCTGCCGCCGCGGGTCTTTTCGCCGTTCATGTCATTTGCCCGGCGCGACGGCGCGACGACGCGAGCAGGCGGCGCGATGTAATCGGATTTCCTCACTCTTTCACGCGAAATCTTTTTTCCGACACGCAGAGGCGGCGGCGGCGACGACGGCGGCGGCGGGGACTCTGTGCGGAGCTCCCCACGCGTCGCGCGACTGCAATGGACCCAGACAGCGCCCCCCCCC
>NW_026267306.1:295804-300407 GCF_000697945.3 Frankliniella occidentalis | reverse complement strand
TGCCCCGCCCTGCTCCGCGCCCTCTTCATCACCCCCCTTCGCCCTCCACATCCCTCCGCCACGGCTTTGACCGAAATAGCGCAGGCGGGCTCCACCATGTTATTCCAGCAGGTCCCCGCGGAAATTTATCATCAAGGTTAAACCCGCTTTGGGGCCTGCGCGGGGACAGTTCTGCCAAACTTCGCGCCACGCTGACAAAACTTGCCGGTGTTAATTAAAGACATATTGTCTGTAGAATTTTCATTTAAAAATTTATCCTTTACGACTGGTTTTTAAAAATAAGAAAGTAAAATTAGTTTGGAGGAACACGCTGATTCAGCCTTTTTCCCTTCGACCCTCTCTCTTTCTTCATCGGGAAATCCATTTATAAAATTGTTGAAAGGGTTAGTCAGGGACGACATTGGTGGGACGCGATGGAACGCACCTGGCCCCGGTCCCGCGCAGATTAGTCAGATCCAGGAGGAGCAGCGTCATATTTCCACTGTCTGCCGGTGGTATCACTGACACTGACAAATGGCTGATGTGCGGGACGTGGCCGGGCGTGGCGGGGCGTGGTGGGGCGTGGCGGCGCCTGACGCGTGGCGTGACGCGGTCGGGTAACCCCTCTAGCATGTTGCTGATGCGAGGGTCGAGATTGCGTCTGGCCGCAAACCCACCTGGCAGGGTGGTTAAAGGAGACGGGGGCTGCGGGTCGGCCGTCGAAGGGTGGGGCGCCAACAGGTCGACTACTACTACGGTCTCGGCTGCTCTCTCTCTCTCGCGCTCTCTCTCTCTCTCTCTCTCTCTCTCTCTCTCTCTCTCTCTCTCTCTCTCTCGTTCTCTCTCCTCCCTCTCTCATGTCACGTTCGTGTCGGTCACGTAACAGAGTGGATGACATGATGCTCTGGCGTGACGTCACGCGCCGTGCCTTTCATTACGGGACTGTGCAGCGCCCCTCGTCCAACTAGCCGGCCGACGGGCGACGGGCGTAAAAAATAAAATAAAAAAATAAAAATACACACAAACTTTTTGGACGAGGTGGTGGCTTTAAAGATGGCTTTGGTATGAGTAGGAAAAGCTGCTTCCATGCCAGTGAGCGGCAGCAGCAGCAGCGGAAAACAACATTATCAAGAGACGGCAACGAGGTTTTGTGCGATTCCCCGGTCGGGGCCATTTTTCTTGGCGTCGCCGACGCCAGACAGCACCTGCTACCCGCTGGGGCGCGGCAGTAGCTGATGGAGGCGCGCGAGCGCACGAATGTGAAGGAGGCCCGCGGAGGGGCACCAAGGCGGAACGGAATAACGAGAAGCACGAGCAAGAGAGGCAGACAGAGAGAGAGAGGGAGGGGGACGGAGAGAGGGGAACAGAGAGAGGCTACAGGAGGACAAGCGGCTGTTTGTTGATCGATACCCGACCCGACCCGCGCCGAGGGGGTAGCGTAGCGCAGGTGGTGTAATCGCATTGTTAGCGAGCAGGACGGCCTTGCAGCTGGAGCCTCGCCACAGCTGGTGCTTCTTCAGCTGGCGCTCGTGGCGCTCCCTGCAGCTTGCAGCTGCGCCGCCACATTGGGCCGGCCGAGGTCGGGAGGGTCACCTCGACAGCAGACCCCCTCCCCCACCCTCTTCTCACTTTGAGCGTAATCAGAGAGGGTGGGCTCTTAAAGAGTCCAGGGGTTCCCATAGACAACTGAGGGAGAGGGCGGAGGTGAAGGGCGGCTATTCAGATGAGCAGAAAAGGCGGGGACAGGAGCGGACCAAAAATATGAAAAACAGAAAGAACACAGGAGGTGGGAGAGAAAGAGAGACCATCTATCTCACGAACAGGTAGTTAGGGCGGGCGGAGTGCCGGGGGGTGATGCCTCGAGCTGCCATACAGCCGCTGGGGGAGCCGGAGACGTGCGGTGCTGCTGCCGAGCTGCTCCCGAGCTGCTGCCCCGCCCCACCCCGCCCCGCTGGGGTGTTCCTCGCTGCCCCACGCTGTTGTTTTATCCGCTGGGTTATTCAGACCGTGCCGTGGAAGAGAGACGCGGGCTGCCCACCCTGCAGCGTCCACCTCACGGAGAACAGCAACACCGCTCGTAGAAAAATGTTTTCAGAAAATATTTCGAATTTACACACATATTTGCGCAAAAGCACGTAAAAGCACACAAATGTAATTGCATGTGTAGTTTTAGGAAGTAAACGTGCGCGTGCGCGTGCGCGTGATGTCGCAGGATACATAAAGTATGCATGTGGATGTGGCGGAGTGTAGGGTCACGCTCGCCGTGCGCTTGTGTGCACGCCCACCACACCGGTGCCCCGCGGGCATCGCTAAAATGTAATGACCACGCCACTCGCCGCTCTCCTCCGCATCCAAACACGCAACACACACACACACACACACACACACAAACACCGTAACTGAAAATTACAATTTCTTAAAAACTGTTCGTAGAGATCTAGCTGTCACCGAAAATGTAAAGGAATAAGGGCCGCAGAGAGTGGGCAGAGTACATTACAAAAACGCATTCTGCCAGAGGACTGGTACATCATACGATGAGTTTTATGCATAAAAGTCGACCAATTGGTGTGAAGGGGGTCACAATTATTTATTCCAGTCATGCCAGTGTTCCTAGTGTCGCCGCACCACGCGTGCAAACGCCATCATCTCTGCCCTTTTAGCGTTGCAAATCAACTGTGTTTCAGACCTATAACCTTCTCTGTGTTCCTGACTCTTGGCCTCCAACGGATGGGGAACGCTCAGGCACGCCCGCGCGCGCGCACACACACAGCAGAGCAAAAATGTTGCGCGGCCGCGTGGCCGTAAAACAGCCAGCGTCCGGCTGCATGACCTATTGATGGGCCTCGATGATTTATAGAGGTGTATAGCGTGCGGGGGCTGGCGGGGCGGGCAGGTCGATGTGGCACGCCTCGCCACGCCAACGTCCGGACCAAAACTTTTACAACGGCGACACCTCTCTCTCTCCCTCTCGCCCGTTACGACCCCCCCCCTTCCCCACGGGCCCAGGCGGGTCGTCTGTTATCGTACCTGTAACGACGCCGCCGATCTCGATCGTGTGAGTTCTACCCGCTTGTGTGTGAGCGAGTTTCTCTCTCTCTAGCTCCCCCCCCCCCCCTCTCTCTGTCTCGCTCGCTTCGTTCCGGTCGGCGGGTGTGCGGTGTGCGAGCCCCATATATACTCCTCCCAGGCGGACGGCGATCCCCGTGAAATATTGATTGCTACTCAACATGGAGACGGGCCGCGCCGGCAAACTTCCGTAGGCCCCCCGGTCATCCGCCCCCACCCTGCCCGTCGAACATCGCCCCGCCCCGCCCATCAGCCGCAGGGGCCACGGCCAGGCCGCCTGGTGTTGATAGCGCGCAGCGTGATGGCGGTCGCGGTGGATGTGCCCCATCTGCAACAGGCTGCCGAGCGGGAAGGGCCGTCCGAAGCTCACCGCAACTCTCCCCCTCCCCTCCCTCCGCTTGGGATAGGGTGCGTTGAGCAACTAACTCGCTGCAAGCGCGGTGTGCGCGGAGCCAAAGAGCCAAAGAGAAGCGTGCACGTCGAGCGCATAGTTGAGTGCGTATAAACGCTGTACGGCGTGCACTGAGTCGGCCGCACAAGCACACGGCGCTCTGACGCCAAACTTGTTTGCCTTCATCGGGAGCCTCTCTCTCTCTTTCTCTCTCTATCTCTCTCTCTCCCACTCTCTCTCTCACTCAGCTTGCCTCGCATGCCTTCTGCCTCCCCAATCCCCAACAACTCCAGCAGCAGCAGCCTCTCCCGCGCTCAAAATCGCGCGCCGAGCGCCGAACTCCGAGTGGCCTCATTGTCCCCTCTGAGCGCGCCCCGCCCCGCCCCACCCCCACTGTGCATGAAGTGCTATAGCATAGCCCTCTGGCTGGACGCTCGCTAATCCCCATTCTGTTTGGCCGCTCGCCCCGCGGGCCTTCAGATGTAAATCTGCCGCGCCCCGCCCCGCCCCACCGGAGCAGGTGTCCACACCGAGCGACACATTAACACATGAATGCGTAATGCCGGCTTCATCCTTCTCGCAGACTCGTCTCCGTCTCAGACATTTTTCAGATATTTGCATGACGTCGGGTCGTGGGGGGCGGCGGGGGCAGCGCCTCACCTATACTCGCAGCACGCTTCCGCCGACGCCATCGTTGCTCCCCATTCCATATTTTTAAAAAATTGTATACCTTCTTCACAGACATTTTTAATTAATTTGCCTCAGTTTCGGTGACACTGGGCGAGGGCCGCACTTCCCTGCAAGCGGGGCAAGAAGGTGCGGACAGCGGGCAAGAGGAGTGAGTGAATGGAGGAGAGAGAGAGAAAGAGAGAGATAGAGAGGGGGAGAGAGAGAGAGAAAGAGAGAGTCAGGAGAGGCATCACCCGCTCCGTCGCCGCCGACATAAGCAACCGCTTCTCGCTGCGATATAACGAACGTTACCAAGTATTTTAATTTACCTCACGATTCTAATGAGCTGCCCGATCGAATTTGCTGATGGGACGTAATTGCGTTCCCAAGTGAATCCCTCCACCTCCTCCTCCCCCGCGCCACCGCCTGACAGAGACGCCTTCGGGCAGGTCGCAAACTAACTAGGGCCTATCTTCCTCGCCCGACAGCCCCCCCCCC
>NW_026267306.1:288922-290399 GCF_000697945.3 Frankliniella occidentalis | reverse complement strand
TCTTTCCGCCTAGAAAGGCGCGTCATCAGACAGTCGTCATCCCCGATCATGAAATGCTCCGCTGGAGCCAGCTTGGAGCCGGCAGCAGCGTTCTTGTGCCTCTGCAGCGGTACTTTGCATGTGCCTCTCCCCCCTGTGTGTCTGTCTGTCGCTGTCGCTCCCGCTGTCTCTTTCGGAGACACACGAGCTGCTCCCCACCCCCGCTCCGTCTCAAACATCCCCCGCCGCACTAATTCCGAGAGCGAGCCGTTGCATTTTGCAAGTGTAACACACGCCGTAATGAAAAAAACATGAACGACGCGACACGCGACGTGTGGAGAAGTGGAGCAAAGCGAATGAGTGAGAGTGGATGCGACGGTGGAGGGTCGGGTACGAGGGACGGAGAGAGGAGAGGGAGAAGAATGGAGAGAAAATGAGTGGGTGGGAGAGAGGAGGAGAGGCAGATGGCAGATGGAGAAGGGAAAAATGCCTTTTTAATTTTTTTTATTTTTTTTCATGTTAGCACGGACGTGACGTTCCTGGGCGCCCCCACCCTTTTCCCCTCTCTCCCCGCCACCACTTGTCGCACTTAATTTCCCGCGCTCCGCAGGCAGGCGTCGCCACGCGTCGGAAGCTGTCAGCAACATAGTGCGGCCCCATCGCCCCGTCGTCTGGTCTGGCCCGCCTCGGGCCCGCAAGGCCCGCAACCTCACCATACCGCCTCTATTTGAGCGGCAACAATGAACAATATTCTGCGGCAAAAGGGGGCGCAAGAGAGGGAGGGGAGCAGGGACAGCCGCCGCGCCAGACAGGACCGCACGGCAGGCGACACCCCGCCGGCCTTTACCGCCACAACCCATTCTCCCAAGCATCAACCCACTCTCCCCGCCCGCCGTCATGCATGAGACAAGAGCGGAGGAGGGCCTCCGAGTGGCTCTCATGCTGCCATATGCACGTCAACACACAGGCGTTTGCGTTGAATGCTCCCACAAAACAGCACGCAGCTCCGTCAGGCTGTCCGTCTCATTATTTCATGTCAAAATATTTCCTGGTTCCCAATCCCTCTCTAAAGAAAACTGAGAACGAAAAGAAAGGGGATTGAAATTATTGCAAAACTTAGGTTTATTATGACGAGTTTACGGTTTATAACGAACACAGTTTGGAGGCGCAGAGTCGTCTGCAAAACACCCCGGCAAAGCCTCGATACACGTGTACAGTATAAATATAGAATAGAGGTATATGTCCTGAGCGTGTGGGGAGCAAGGAGTAGTCGCGTGGAGTCGATAGGCCCGCTGCTTAACCCCCTTCCTTCCCCGCCCGTCGTCACTCTCTCATCCTCTCTCAACCCTCTCTCTCTCCTCTCGGGTCTCGTCCCTCGTCGTCTCCCCCGCCCCGTCCCCAATTAGACCGTGTTCTAACAGTCGACTCGCCCCTGCTGCCCGCCCACCCCCCGTCCTCTAGGGGGTTGATAACCGTGATAACCAGGGGAGCCGGTGGG
>NW_026267306.1:286292-288872 GCF_000697945.3 Frankliniella occidentalis | reverse complement strand
CCCCCTGCCCGCCCCCTGCCTTCCTTCCCCGCGTATAAATTGCGGACGGCGCGATGCAGATTCGCGCGGCAAACGGGGCGGCGAGCCGGTGAGCGGTACTTAATAAAAGTGAAGGGAGGAGCAGGAAGGAGAGCGGAAGGGGTTGGGGGCACCGGCTGTGGCCCTCGCGAGGTCCGTCCGTTCGTCAGAACGCCCGAGGCGCGGCGGAATTAGCACGCGCGCATAAACATATACGGCGAACGCGATGCAAGTTACTTTATGTTTAATGGAACGTAAACCGTACATAGCATGCACAGCGGGGCGGGCGGGGCCGTCCGCGGGGGCCGGCCGGCCGGCGCGCTGCAAAACAATATGAATACAACATGAGATGGAACTGGCCTCGGGCGGGGCGCGGGCGGCGCGGACGGCGCGTAGAGACTCAACTAGCCTTCTCTTTCCTCCCCTGTGTCCTGTTGCTGGGATGTGCCCGCGGGCCTGAGTGTGTGTCCCGCCTCTCGCCGAGCATTTCCATTCCGGCAAAAGGGAGAGAGAAAGAGGCGGCGCCCAGGCGGAAACGGAAAGATGTATCTCAGAAACACTGTTTGCGCGCGTCTATGCACATGTGTGTGTGTGTGTATGTCATGCTTGGGGACAGAGACAAAAGAGACAGAGAGGGGAAGTGAACGGAGAGAGAGAGACAGAGAGAGAGAGAGAGGGAGTGGGTGAGGGAGAAATACAGGAAGAGGCATGAATCAAGATGCGAGCGGGGACATGCTTTCTGCGCGCTGAATGAAAACACAAGGCCTCTTCGGCCTCCTCTCTACGCGATGCTATTTTACCGCCCTCTCCCTGAGGGGTTCCATCCATGGTCCATTTTCAGCAACATTCTCGCCCCATTTACTAAATGCATGTGTACTAACCTAGACCGATTATTAAATTACAATATTCGGTACAGATACTTTTCCAAGTTTTCTGGTGTCAAAGGGATGTCATTGAAAGGGCTATCTAGAAATAATGAGTGAATAAACAGTTTTTGTTTTTTTTACAGATTTTGCGCTAGTGCCGAAAGGTACAACGCGACCCCCTCCCCTATCTCATCAACTTCGCTCCAATCGCATAGTGCCTTTAATTCCAGCGTTAATCACTGGAACGGCGGCAAAGGGTCGCTGGAGAGGTTGGAGACCGGGTCGAACGGTGCAGCAGTTCAGCCGGCGCGGAATGGCTGGAATGCACGGACTTTCTAAGGAGTGGGGGGGGGGGGGGGGGTCGTAGTGGGCAGCTGAGGTATGGGGCAAAGGGGAAAGGGCACTGGGTGCGCTTCTGAAGTAGCGGGTAGGCAATGCTCTGCACAAAAGCGTCGGCCGGTGCTGCCTACTGCGCCACCGGAGAGCGCCTGCGGAGCGGCGGGTAGGCAGCGCGCTGCTCACGACGGACGGGCGGGATTGCCTACCTGGGGGTCTGCGCCGCTGCCCTCGTACCGGACCTCCACCGAGCCGGCCAGCACGGCGTACCACGAGGACCCGGGGTCACCCTGGCGAAACACTGCAACACAGAGGTAAGACAATAAGTTTTAGTGAGCTGTCGAGGGCTGTGCACAATTATGGAAGGGCTACAAAGAGTACGGAAGACTGGAGCGTAAACATTTTCAGGTTTTACCATTATTTTCATTTATAACAAAAAATACAATTTTAGGAGTCAGAGAAAAAGAGAAAGAGATCTCAAAAATAGAAGGATGACATGTGAGCGACATGTGAGTCATGTCATAGTCTTCGAGGCTTATTCTCGGTGGAGCACCAGGTGGTCTTCTATAACGTCCAACAGCGTTGAGGTGAACGCGTAATCCGAGTCCGTCCGAGGTGTGAAGGTTCTCGCCGGGACTGGATCAACGCCGGGACCTGGGGCGGGGGGCCGGCGGGCTCAAAGAGGGGGTCGGGGGCATCCTTCAAGGTTAGTGCTTTGCGGAGGGTCAGCGCTCCCTCTGGGGCACAGGCCGGCGGCGGTCCAGCCAGCGAGGCGAACCGTGAAATATTAATAAAAACAAGCGCCGAGCTCTCTGTGGAGAGTGCCGTGACGACCGATGGGCCGTCGGGCAAAAGGGGGGGGGGTTAATTCGACGTGGATGGACTTCCACCCACCACAATATTATGTTTGTCGTCGACAACCCTGCTGGGTAAAGGTGAGAGCACGGGCGGGGTGGTGGAGGAGAAGTAGAGATGGAGGTCGCCCCCGCACCACGCATCAATCCCGGGCCCGGGGGAGGTAATGTCTCGCTCTCCATTCGGGCGGGGCGGACGACGGGCGGGTGATGGCCTGTGGTGAGAGGGGCAGAGTGGCTGAAGCAGGAGGTACCGGCATCCGGGCCGCACCAACAAGTGGACCGGCGCACATCGCACATATCACTCTGCTAGAGTGCCCCGCCCTGCCGCGGCCCGCCACGCCCCGCCACGCCCCGCCCTAACCTAACGGCGTCATTACTTAGCCCGCCGGCCCGCGGCTGCCGTTAGGCACACATTCGCACACCTGAGCGTTCTGATCACTCACAGGGCCAGAAGGAAAACGTGCGTACGGGGCAGGAGGGGCTATCCGTCATCCACCAAGCAA
>NW_026267306.1:277202-280361 GCF_000697945.3 Frankliniella occidentalis | reverse complement strand
GGGGCGGGGCGGGGCGGGGCGGGGCGGTACCCCAGGCCCCTCACCTGCGCGACCCCTTGGCCCATTCACGAGCCGCAGCGGAGCACTGTGGATCAGCACGACCGAACACAAACGCACTCCATTAACGAATGGACACGCTCTTATGTCGTGCTCCCAGTGCCCAGTATACGTACCCTATTCCCTCCCGACCACGACGAGCGCGCTTTTTCACCCACTCACTCTGCCCGACCCTGCCTCGTGTCTCTCTGACAACTTTGGAACGATTCCCTTATATTTTGTCCACGGCATGACGCATCATCTCCGAGCACATCTTTCAAGATAAAATTATTATACCTTAGTAGTGGCGAATTTCGCTATGGTTCTCCCTAGTACTTACAGCAGATAAATAAATCACGGACCGCCCGCAATTTAAAAATTTACCCGTTTTCCCGCGTTTCTTCCTACAGAGTGTGTGGTGTGTGGTTTGGGGGCGACCACAGATTGTATGTGGCTCGTCTGTGGCGCACCGGTGCTATGTGTGTATGTGTGTGATCGTGTGTGTGCGCGCGCGCTCGCCCACATGTGTGTTTCTCTCTCACACTTCACACAGACAGTGTGGCCACCACACGCGTCCGTCCAAATGCGAGCTGTGGTGGTGCCGGGCCGGGTGGGGGGAATAATACTGGGAAATGGTAAAACGCACGACAAAACGGAATACGGGCACAATATTTGTAAAACAACAAAAAAGGAAGGGGCATATCGCAGAGGTGCAAACCAAAAAGGTCCTGTAGTAGTAGCACACGAGCCCACAGCCCGGAGCAGAGGGAAACCGGCGCTCGCCCGCCCGGGGCAAGGGCATGGGAATGCAATTCAATAACGGGACTGACATAGCTGCGGTTCGACGCGACTGCCACGACAACTGTGACGGCTCAGAGTTGATTAATTAACTGTTGCGGAATATTTCATGAAGTCGTTGCTGCTGCTCCGCTTAGCGGCGCCCTTATGTGCAGAATGTCGCGTCGTCCCTCTCTCTCCCCGCCCTACCCGGCCCGGTCCGGCAGTGGACAGGTCCGCCCAGCCGCGCACCCCACCGCGCGCCCCGCTCAGCGAAATCGATGTGCGGTTTTGCTCGTCAACAAGGGGAGAGCAGAGCGAGTACACCGTGTCCGGTGAGCAAGCGGAGCGGACGGGGCAGTCGGCACACACAGTCAAGTCGGGTCAGCACGTCATCACGCCGTCAGAGGAGAGCGGCCACGGGTGTAATCCCCCGCCGTGGAGAAGGGGAGGGTCGCTCTCTCTCTCTCTCTCTCTCTCTCTTTCTCTCTCACTCTCATTCTCTCTCATTCTCTCTCTCACTTGCTGTCCGTAGATAAGCTGCCCCGCTGTGCTGGACGTCCACCAGCCCATTGATTGGCCCTCCAGGGTTCCTGCCCTCTGAGGCTCTCGGCCTGGGCCCGCGGACAGGCAGGTCCCCACCCCCCAAAAGACCTGCAATCTCACCGGAAATAGCTCGTAACGAGCGCGCTGTCCTCGGGGCCGTCCATAAGTTATCAGCAGCGGATGTGCTCACTCGAGAGGGAGGTATGGAAGTTGCGAAACTTGTTGCTCCTTGCGAAAAAGGTGTGACAAAAAAAAATGTTTTAGGCATTAGTGTTGTATAGAAGGAAGAAGGGTCAGAGAGAGCCGAGGGGGTTTTCACTTCTGAAATACCGTGTACACCAAATGAGGTATTTCACAGGTATTTCACGTGAAATACACCGAAATACGCCTAAATATGCTCCAAAACGGTGAACTTTTCCTGAGAAATACCGCCGAAATACACGTATTACGAAATACTGTGTGCACGGAAATCTCGAGTGAAAACCCCCTCGGAGACAGCTATCCATCTCGTTGTTCCTTTTCATGGCCAACCATAACCGCTAGACAGCAAAACGTTGAAAGAAAATATGTCTTCGGGGAGACAAATAACGCTCCTCTCACCCCCTGAAAATGCTTCGACCAGCAATCAGTGTTAATGTTGCCATGCGTCTGAAAGGTTGGGGTTCGGGTGGGGGTTGGGCGCGCTCCATGTCCCGTTACTCCACGTCGCTCCAGGTCTCCGCCTCATCCACCTCGGAGCGCAGGCGGGCGGTGCGAGTGAGCGTATCCCGTGTGCCGGCCCGCGCCATGAAAGACTTCGCGCTCTGGCCCCGCCCGCCCCGGGGCTAGTGCCCGCGGGGGTAGTGCCCTATGGCCGCCCCTACCACAACCCCCCGCCCACCCTCTCCTCTCATACGGAGCTGAACGGGCAGCAGTAGGGGAATATGATGTCGCTTTGCCCACCAGCAGCTCCCAATTGGATTAGGTTGTATTTTTAGGTCTGCCTGTCCCTAGCCGCCCCAGCAGAGCAGCCCCCGCGCCTCGCTCCCAACTCCCGTGTGCTCCAGCCCCCAGCCCCAGCGTTCACACCTGCCTCCCCCCCCCCCCCCCGCGCCTCCACCTACCGGTCTCTCCACGCTCTCGGCCTGTTGTTGACATTTTGTTTCGAACTATAACTTTAAAACTAGGAACTTCCTTCACACGTGGCGGCAGATGGGGAAATTTAAAGAATTTTCAAAGTTTCCTTCATAAAAAAGGATTTTTACTAAAAGTGACATTTACTTTTAAACCATTATTGATAACACTCTTTGTGCTTTGAAATGTGTCACGACCACCCCTCTCCCTACTCCCGCACCACACATAAGCGCACGGCAATGGAAAGGGGGACACTTAACCCGACTTAACCTATAGGTTAATACAGAGCCAAAAACAGCGAAAATACAAACGACTCTCTGAAAAGAAGACCATGAAACCAGGGCGTTTTCATACACACTTTTCCTTTCATCCCTCACAACAATGATATTCATAATTCATATAGCCCCTCCAACTGTCGGCATAACTTTTACTGAGATCTGAAAAGAACCCGAGTAGCAGTCGGCCCAGTCGGTCCGTCCCTAAGTAGCCGCTGGTCCGTCTGAGCGGTAGGCGCGTCCCTTTATGCCGCGGAGGATCCGCGCGCCGTCGAGACTAAAGCCCCTCTACATCCTCTCTCTCGCCGACCGGGGCCCAGCCGGACCGAGTGGGGCCGGGGGCCGGGGGCCGAGGACGGGCGCCCTTGAGGAGGTCGGCTGAGGCAGTGGAGGCCAAGAGGGAGGGAGGGAG
>NW_026267306.1:275837-277152 GCF_000697945.3 Frankliniella occidentalis | reverse complement strand
ACATATATCAGGAATCAAATCCTCGATGGTTGGGTGTAACACTCCCAGATTTTGAAAACGCTTTGACCGATAATATTAATCTTTCGTACACTAACTTCGATTAGGGTACGGCGACGTTTTGCGTAAATTCAATTTATTTTCGCCAAACCGTTCCTGGAGTTGCACGATAGAGGGAAAATTTTCTGCATCTTACCTGTCAGCCCCCACTCCCCAGTACACTCGTACCGTACAACCCCCGTCACCGACAAGACCCCCTTTGAATTGTGGTAAAATATTTAAAAAACGACATTCTTTTAGGAAAATTAAATGTTTGTGACTTGTCACGCACGTTATTATGCATGTCACGGGAAATTTGGAAATTTCTCTCTTTCTTGTGTGTGCAAGGTCATAGTCAGTGTTTTATGATAAAAAATCTCAATCTAGAATCGATCTTGAAAGCAGATGATACACATTTGAAAATAGGTCTTTGGTTTGTGCATTTGTTCTAATTTTCTCTCATTTAGCTGTCATTTGCTTATGGCTGCTTGTTGCTTGCATCTTGCACACAAGAAAGAGAGAAATTTCCAAATTTCCCCTGACATGCATAATAACTTGCGTGACAAGTCACAAACATTTAATTTTCCTAAAAGCATGTCTTTTTTAATATTCTACCACAGTTCAAACGGGGTCTGGTCGGTGACCGGGGTTGTACGGTACGAGTGTACTGAAGAGTAGAGGCTGATACGTAAGATGCGGAAAGTGGGCCTCTATCATGCAACTCCAGGAACGGTTCGGCGCAAATAAATTGAAATTACACAAAACGTCGCCGTATCCTAATCGAAGTTGGTGTACGAAAGAGTAATATTATCGGTTAAAGCGTTTTCAAAATCTGGGAGTGTTACACCCAACCATCGAGGATTTGATTCCTGATATATGTGATTCCATGAAAAGTACCTAAAGAAAGGCCGTACTAATTCCTAAAATGGCATAGATCGAACATACTAATTCCGTACTAAAAGATAAGCCCAGTTGCGGAGCCCGTACTAAATTGGGTGGGGCGGGTGATGCGGGTTGCCTACTCAGACGGTTGCAGGCGTCCGGCGCTGTTTGACATTAAATTTGGGTACCTTAGAAGGTCGTACTAATTCTGGGGATCGGATATTCGAAACGTACTAATTCAGCCGGTCAGAATGGTGTACTCGTTGAGCCGATCCGGTGATTGGGTGGGGCAGCGTGAAGCTGGCCCCACCACCTTGCACCTGCGGAAAGTACCTGAAGGAAGGTCGCACTAATTCCAAAAATGGCATAGATCGAACATACTAATTCCGTACTAAAA
>NW_026267306.1:268587-275302 GCF_000697945.3 Frankliniella occidentalis | reverse complement strand
GGCAAAAGTCGAGCGCGGCAGCCGCTTCAGATGGACCTGGTGAGAGCTAGGTGGACGGTTGGCGGCCGCTGCTGGCGGTGGGGAGCGCCTGTGCGTAGGCAGACCCGGCGCGCACCTCTGTGCAACGGGCCGGCCGCCCCACCCGGCTGACCCCCCCGCGGCAAAAAAAGACGAAACACAAAGAATGGGCCCGTTTGGCGAAAACAAACACGATTTATTTGTGTGATTTCTTTCTCTCTTTCACAAACTGGTGCACTGGGTACAGCTGCGCGCCCTCGCGTGTGTTGGCTGACCCCCTCTGCGCGCACATATTTGTAAATGAGTAAACATTTTCCGCGAGAGGAGACGACACCAGTGGATAAGGGAGACAGAACAAGACAGAGAGATGGGGCGACAGAGACAGAGAGTTGTGCGTAGGAGGAAATTCGTTTGGAGCAGCATATTTAAGGAATTCCTAAAAGGGAGAGGCGGTGCGCGAGCCAAGGGACATCTTGCTGGGGTGGCGGCACGGAGCAGGAGTTAGTGGGGAGGAGGAGGGGGGGCGGCGAGGAAGACCGTCGAGTGGTGGGCTGACTCTGATTGAATGTTCTCACGACTGTAATCCGGTTTAAAAGCGGATTGTGGTGGTGGAAGGCCACGGCGGTGGGCGGCGGGGCTGGCGGTGAGGCCCGCGCAGCCTCCGAGCTCAAGGACCAAGTGATGAGGCTTGAGCTTGAGCCTCGGTCTTGAGCCGACCGAGCACTGAGCCCTTCGGAGCGTGACCGTGACGTCACGTGTGACAGACAGAGAGGACGCGGGGCAGACAAACAGACTGCCAGAGAGAAAGAGACGGAGACACACCGAGAGGCGACAGGCTGGTTCGTTAACCACACCAAGGGGTGCTCCTGCTCCGCGGCGTGCAGTGATGGTGCCACTTCCACCTCCCCTCGCCCTACTTCCCCCTCACCCCGCGCCTGCCCCCCTGACCCGAGCGATAAAACTCATCCGCACCTGCTTGCGTTCGTGCTCTCTTACCTTGCCGCGAGCGCGCGCGCCCGCCCGCTGTGAGGAGAGCTTCCATAACTCCCCCCCCCCCTCAACCTCCGCGCTACCTCCTCCCCGACCTTGCGAAGGGCCCTGGCTGCTGTAGTAGGGCGCTTTTGCAGGGTCTATTTTATCAGCCGTTAGCAGAGGCCTCTCCTGGTGCTGGCCCTGCGGTGATAGCACACGGCGATAGCCCGACTCGGGGAGAAAGATAGAGAGAGAGAGAAGGAGGTGTGCTCAGTTGTTAAGTCCTTCACTCTCACCACACTACCACCCCTCCGCCACGCTGTATATGTGTATGTGTGTGTGTGTGTGTGTGTGTGTGTGTGTGTGTGTGTGTGTCTTGTTGGGGGTAGTGGGAGGGGCCTCCAGGCATGAGGTCACCGCGGCAGCCCCAGCCCAGTCCGGCGCGGGCGGCGGCGGCCTGGCAACACCGCGCTCGCATAAATGCATATGAGTCAGTCGCCGTGGGGATCGCATGTCCTCTAGTGAGAGCGAGAGAGAGAGAGAGAGAAGGGGAGAGAGAGGGGGGGGGGTGACTTCCACCTGCACCACGGTGTGTGTGTCTTAGCGCACCCTCCGAGCGCCTCATCCCAACTCGACAACGTTCTCACACACACACACTCACACACACGTGCCGTGCTGCTACACGGCCTGCTAGACAAGCAGTGGCGCTGTGGCGGAGGCGACGACGACGACGATGGCAGCAGGCGGCTCATGTTTCCCAGCAGGAGGCTTCCGCGCTCTGCACACCACCGAGGATGTTGGGCGGTGTTTGCGCTTCTTGCTCCCCCCGTTCGTCGTCGGCATGGAGTTGCGGGGGCGTCCCTGCTGTGATGCCTTCTCCTGCTTCGCTTGCACGACAACGATCACGCGAAAGGTCGAGCACTCGGCGGCACTGCTGCTGCTGCTGCTGTACCACGCCAGCGGCCGCCGACCGAATAAATGGACCCGAACGCAACTCGCTTTCAGCTCCGACCAGCCGGATGAAAACGGGGGTACAGGGGGGAGGGCTGCGCGGGAGGTTGGCGGGGGTGGTACCTGTAACCAACATCGGGCCTCCCTTCCCGCCGAGGCAAAGGGTGCCGCAGAGCATTACACGCCGCACGGACCCCCACCCCCACCACCTTGTACCTCCACAAGCCGAGGCGGCTGCGACTTCCTGCTGCGGAAAACTATGGCAAACTCGCTCCCTCTGCTCCACCAGGGCAGCCCCTGCAGTCCCAGGAGCGTGCTGCCGCCTCATAAACAGGACGCCGGCCCTGCAGCTACCGCTGCTGCTGCTGCTGCTGTGATGCTGCTGCTCCTCCTACCGGTGCTGCTGCTGCTGCTGCTGCTGCTGCTGCTGCTGCTCTGCGGCGGCGCGCCGCGGCCCCGCCAACAAGAAGTAAGTGTCTGTTGTCGTGTCCACTTGGCCTGCATGCGCCGCCGTATATAGTACAGCGGGGAGAGAGAGAGCGGGGGTGGTGGAGGGGGTAGTGTTCCCGGTCGGGGACTCCCCCCGACTGCGAGCGGCTAGGCAGCTAGTTGGTACGGGGGAGGCTGGCTTTGCTCGCCAGTTAGTTTCTATACCGACCGGAACCGCCGCCGTGTGGGGCACATGGGGGCGGGGGATGGGCGGGGGATGGGCGGGGGCGGCGACGCGAGGACGCGAGGTCGCTGCTACACTCGTGCGCGAAACTTACTGCCCTGGTCCGAGTCCGAATTGATTTGCCACCTGCCCTTTTGCAGGGGGGTGACGGCACCACCTGAGGTAGTCGGACCAAACTCTTGCTGATCCTGACCTCTAATCGTTCGGGCGGTCGAGGTCGGCCACCCGCTGCGGCGTCGGCAAGACGAGTCGTCGCACCGGGGCAGAACAACAAAACAGAACACCTTGGGTCAGCAGCAGCAGCAGGAACGCTGTGAACTAACTCTCCAACTTGCGGACGAGCCAAGATAAGAACCAATCACTGAAATGTCAGGGTCGCGGGGAACGGTCCGCCGCGCCCGTGCCGCGATCGTGCCGCCCCCAGTCAATCGTCCTCCGGGACACGCAGTGTTTGCCCCGAGAATAAAGTTTAGTCCTCGAGCGGCCGGCCCGTCCCGCCCGGCCACACACCTCAGGTAGCAGGAGTGGGCACGGCAACCCCCGCCGTCTGCTGGGGAAGTTTCCATTACAAGATCCTATAAAACGACTTCGAAGCTGGCGGGCCGGGAGAGGAGCAGAGTGGGGCAGACGCGGGGGAAGCAGAGGCGTCTTCAACGTCTCGGCACTGAAAGTTGAACAAACAAACGCGCTCGAGCGCGGCGTGGGCCGGGGGCGTCACGGGCCACGGCGCGCGGGCCGCTCGCGGGGGTTGAACAACAACGGCGTGGGCCGAGGGGGCGGGGCCGGGGCGGGGGCGGGCTTGGCGCGAGCGCACCTCCTCAGATGGCTGCAGCCGCTGTGGCAGATGTACGAGCTGCTTGACAAAGAAAGGCACGCGGGGTCGCGGCAACGGTGCTGTGGTGTCTGGCGTGGACCAGGAGGGGGCAGCGAAATAGGCTTTATGAGACAGGACGTCGAGGAGCGCCCACGACGCGAGGCCAAGCCGCACCCACTACCACTACCGCACCGCCGCGGGCACGGCCACTGCCATGCGACACGCCGCGGGACAAGTGCGTATACCGCCAGAGACAAAAGACAATGTAATAACAATTCCAGCGTCACAGCAGAGAGCTGAAAGCTCCCGCCCCGTCGTCCTCTGTACTGGAATCCCCCTCGTCCGCAGGAACGGTAGCGTCGTCAACTCCTCGGCCCGGCCCGGCCCTCGCCTCGCCTTTGCCCGGCCCCGGACCACCCGGGCTGGGCTGCGCTGCTGGAAATTCAATTCAATAAAGGTACACACCGAAATGTTGGTCGACTTGTTTACTCCGCCTGCCCCCCTGCGCCGCCCCTTACCCCCGCGTGCTCGCTGAGGTAGACGGGGCGGGGCGGCGGGGTCCCAACCCCCGCCACCCTCCGATACGATACTCTACCGGCCCACCGGGCCCCAAAGGCCCCATCGGGGAGTCCTGCCCCACCCCGCTCAGCCCCACCCCACCCCACCCCGCCCTGCCCTCCTCTGCGCCCGGGCGGGCGGGGCGCGGCAGAGAATTGACTCCAAGATGAAAGGACCCCCGGCCCCGCAGGCGCGGTGGAAGAAGGGAGGGGGCGGGGGCTCCATGATAGCACCACGCGGGGGGAAAAGCCTTTCAGAAATAAGGAGGAGAAGAAGGCGGCCAGGGTGAACTGTTGAAGGAAAGATGGGGCGGGCGGGCCTCCTTGCACTGGCCAGTAGAGCAGTAGAGCCGAACCACCCCGAGGGACGCGTGGAGCAGAGAGGGGGGGTCCGAGTGACAGCAATACGCACTGGGCTCACTCATCAGGGCGAGCAACAAGTCCTGCACGGGCGGGCGGGGAGGCTCGTGTCTGGGCGGGCGCCCCTAGAGAGTGGGAGAGGAGGTGCTCGAGGAGATCGACGTGTCCGTCGAGAAAAGGCGGATCTGCGCGCGACCGCGGTGAACAAAGGCGTTTCCGGGCGTATCTGTTTTTGAGAAGTTTTGCAAGGTGCGCTTTGATTGCTCCCCATTATTCGCACAGGCGTCCTTTAGTTGCGAAACTTGCGAAATCGAATGACTAAAGAACAAGGGAAAATATGAGCTAACAACCAATGCGGTAGGATATCTCCGCGAGTTGTGAGAAGCAACCAAAGTCCGCCTTCGGAAAGCGGCGAGCTGCAGCCCGGTCGGCACGAGCGCTCGGCGGGACAGCCCGCCCGCCGGGCGGCAGGGCGGTGGCGGGCGGAGGCGCTTGCTATCAGGCTCTGGGCGGACGGCACGGGACGACTCCGTCGCGCTTCAGGAATTTGATTAATTACTTGGACGTGTTACGGGGCGCGGCGCAAACCGCAGCAAACGGCGCGCCTGCCTCTCCTCCCTCCCTCCCTCCGTCCCTCCGACACCCTCGCAAACTCCAGAGGCCGTGCCGGTCCTCCTCCTGCTCGGGTGTTGCGAGAAACCACTCAGACCACTCCAAAGCCCAGCCATCATAGGCGAGGCAAAGGAGGGCGCGCGAGGCGTCGGGAAGAAGGGAGGAAGGGGATGGTGCTGCCGCCTGTTTGTGTCTAGGGCGCTGCTGTGGCTCGTCTGCTGGAGCGAAAGTCCTGCACGACATAATAGAGTTCGTGTAAAAGTTAAAAGGTGTTTTTGCGCCCCAATTTATATGAATGATTAATTACTTTCCTATCGTAAATAAATCCACGTTTTTCCTTTTAATTTAAAAAGATGTACAAATTAAAATGCAAATGTACTTGTTGTCCCGCCTGTCGGCGGGTTTGTTCCACCGTGAGTTATAGCCCCCCCCCCCTCCCCTTACCCTTCTCGCCCGCCTCCTCCCCCATCTAGTTGGCGATAATGTCAAACGACCAGAATAAAAGCGGATTATACTAAAATATGTTTCATGGCCCCGCGACGCGCTATCGCAAAAGGGCTTATCCCCGAAGCCACCCGCATCAGAGGGGTCGTCGTCGGCGCGGCGCTCGGGCGCCCAGCTCCTTTCTCCACCCGCGCCAGTCTCGGTCCGACACGCCAACCCGAAACCCAATATAACAACTATACGAAACATCTTTGATCTCCGGATCTCCCTCCAGCAACACAGCGGCAGCAGCAGCAGCAGCAGCAGCAGCAGGCTAACAACAAGCCGGGGATGTTGGGCTGGGCCGGCAGGAAGCGGAACAACCTCTCCAGAGATGTTCTGACAGGCTCCGCGGGGAGGGTGGGAATTGGGAAAGGGGGGGAGGGGGGAGCAGTGATCGCCCTTTCCGCAAAGACAAATGGACCGAGTAATGGGGTAGACGGGATGAGGAGGAGGAGGAGGAGGAGTTGGAGGATAGGAAGAGGGGCGGGGGGAGGAGATGGACGCTGCGGTGGACGAGACGGACGCACAGTAAAACCCTACCCGCTCGATCGCGCGCCAGACACTATTATTTTGCGATCAAACTTTTCTCTGCAAAGGGAAATTGTTCGGAGAAGCGCGATACATTGTATCCGCTTTTGCTCCAGTGAGTTACGCCGAACACACGCGGGTTTGTAAGCCGTTTACGTCACGAAAATCGACGAAGATATCTCACTTGCAATTATTGGGGACCACTTTTCTTATTCCTCGTCGAGTCGTGGGTCGAGGTCGAGGTGCAGCAACAGCAGCAGTTGCGAAAGCCTTTCTCCGGGGCCATCGGAGCGATTGGGCGGCGAGCAAAGAGCGACGGCGAGCGACGGGGGCCACGGGGGTCCGGGCAAACCAACTTGCGGGGAGAGGGGAATTTCAATCAACCATTGTCGACCTGGCGCAAATAAATGGAAAACCAGCAATCCAGCTGAGAGGAGGGGCAGCGAGGAGGACGGGGCGCAGGCGGAGAGAGGGCGTTTCGGACGAGGGGGGGCGGCGGGGGCGGAGCCAGCTGGGGGCAGCAACAGACGACACCACAGTCACCGCCGCCGCCGCCAGCGATTCACGGCAATTGTATGATACCAATTTTCACACAAATTAACTCTGCAGACGCAAGGGCGCAGCAAAACTCGGCGGATACGCGAACCTGTCAATTACTTTTGCTCGTGCTGCGCTGCAACGCGATATTTTCCGATACTCGAGCAGCGGTAGCCCTGTGGGGGAGGGAAGGGTGAAGGGGGGGGG
>NW_026267306.1:265252-267237 GCF_000697945.3 Frankliniella occidentalis | reverse complement strand
AAAAAAAAAGAGTTGAGGCCGGGGTGGGGTGTGTGCCACTTATTAGTGCCTTTAAAAGAAGCTTTCCTTATTTCTTCCAGGAAAATACATCAGTTGGTTTCGCGAGTTTTCCAGTCGACGACAAAACAGCAAAGATTATTAAAATGCTAGAGGCACTAAAGTTCAAAAATGGTTGTATAATGGACCAAAGTTCAGGAATTCCCCTGCAGCAACGGATGCTACCTTGTCCCATGTCATCGCTTCTCAAAAAAATGAAAGAAGTTTGGAGTTTCTGACTATTTTCTCACAATCATACATAATTGAACCCCCTCGGTTGCAACAATAGGATGATTGCGGTCGCTTTGCAGTCCGCCGCCATTGTGCCGCCAGCAGCGCGCGCCTGACATTCACTTAGCGCGCGTCCCGGCCTCATCCGCCCCCTCCCCGCGGACAATCCAATATACCCCCCCTCCCTTTTCCCCGGTGCCCCCGGCCGACCCCGCCGCTGGCTCCACGCTTTTAATGAATTAGTATTTGGTCGAGTATGCAAAAGGTGCGACAAGGACCTTATCATCGACCCGTTTGGAGCCCAGCCAGGCGGGGGGGTCCGGGCCGGGTCGGCGTCGTCGGCCGCAGGACAGCCGCCCCTGGCAGTCACCGGAGCAGGCCCCCCTTAGCCTGGCCCCGCCTGGACCAAATGACCTCATCGCGCCAACCTCCTCACTCTGGGCCAAACTTTAAATTGAAACCATGCGGCTTTACTTTTACTATCATTGCCGCCTGGCTGGCTTCCCACGTCCCCACTAGGCTGGTCCAGCCAGTCCAGCCCACAGCCTCTCCATCTCTTCATCTCTGGAATCATTCTGCTTAAAGCGAGCGGCGTCCCGTAGTAGTGTGGACGTCGTCCCGTGGACAACGTCCTGTGGGCACATCCTGCGGACAGGCTAATGCCACCAAGAGGATGCCCCGGGAGGGACGGGTCGGCTCTCACTCAGCAGTGTGTGTAGCGCCCCACCCCGCCCCGCCCCGCCCCGCGAGCCCACGCGGCCACTCGGCCCCCACACGCCCCGGCCGGCCCGGCCATGATAAGACTAAGCTCACATGCTTGCTCACAGCACAGCCGGCCCACCGAGCCGCGCACAGTACGTACGTACAAGGTCCCCTTCCCCTGCTGCTCTGCAGAGCCTGCGAGATCAAGCAGTAGAGAGAGAGAGAAGGAGAGAGAGCGAGCGGGAGATTGCGGGCAAGGAGGGGGGAGGGGGCTCATATATTATAATCAGAGCACAACACAGCCTTGCTCGAGCGGGTCGCCAATAGGAGGAAAATTGGAAATTAGCCGCAGGCCGCAGGCAGTGCGCCCTCGATTCCGAAAAATTTAATAATCGAAGGACATTGGAGACTTACGCCTCTCTCTCCCTCCCCCGATTTCTGTCTCCGCCTCTCGCCCTCTCCGGGTTCCTCCGTTCCTCCATGAGCGGGCCGGCGTTCACTTCAGTCGCAGCTTATTTTATTTACTGCTTAAAATAAGTGAGGGGGGGGCGGATTTATTTTAGTATTGGAGAAACACTGGCGAGGTCGTCGCAACTCCCCTGTGACGTGACACCCCTACCATTCGCAACGCCCTCCTTCTCCGGTTAAATATTAATGTAGATGAAAATTTGAAAAGGAAAGACGGGATAAAAAGAATTAACAATGGCTCGTCAAGTCACGTTGCAGAGAGTCGAGCCTGGTAGTATGGGACCAAGCAGGAGACGCGCGGTTCAAAGAATACTAGAGTGTAGAGTGGCGTCTTCAATGAGGCAGTTTGTCATCTCGGAGCCGCTATAGCAGAGCATACTTGGCGTCATTTTGAATTCATGAGACTCTTTCCGGCGATATAGCTCCCGGTGCCCCCCTCCCCCTTCCTCTCCCTCGTTTCCCCCCCTCGGGCGACTGCACCCCTTAAAGCCCCCTTGTTTTCACCATGGACGAGCACGCGAGGGATGAGAGGCATAGGGGGGGGGGAG
>NW_026267306.1:250671-263857 GCF_000697945.3 Frankliniella occidentalis | reverse complement strand
GCCCCCGCCGCCTTCACCTTTCCTTTCACGTGGTTAAGGTATGCGGGTCACCTCCACCCACGCCTCTGTACCCTTTTACCACCTTCACTCACCTGTACCTTTTGAACTATGCGCGATACACTAGCACCCCGGAAAACAATTTGCTGCGGATAAATGTAATCACATGTATGCTTGTGTGGGCTGTGATGAGAAAATTCCGTTCATGGCCGCAGACACCGAATACATTTCATTAGCCCAGGCGCCCGGCTGACGGAAGGGGCGATTTACTGTGGGTTGCCTACTTTCAGAGGGTTTTTGTAGGACAAATTGCCTACCTACCCTAGGAGGCGATTTGGAGCGACGTGGGGGGGGGGGGTCGACCCTTCACCCCCCCCTTAAAACCGCGCCTGCATTAGCCTTGCCGTCCTTCCCACCTCCTCCAGGTATGAAAGGGGAAGTAGTTGTTTCCCAATAACAGCGCGCTTGCGGTCACCGCGCTTTGCGACCCCCTACCCCAATCTCCAGGCCATTAAGTAAAATTAAATCAAAAGTGGTTTCTGTGAACCCTATAATCACTTTACTTTTCAAGCGAAAGAATTGATTCGCCTTTCATAATCATAATTACTTCAGTCATAACAATGATGAATAAGTGGTTCGCCCGATTTACCTTATAAGTTAAAGTTAATTTTTCTGAGTGAAATTTGAATCCCTGATTTCAAATCCCAGTGACTCCTTTACTCTTTCATGACCTCCGCCGTAAACCTTCCGCATTCCCTCATTACGTCCCTCGTTAACCCCCCCCCCCCCTTTTCCCCCTAGTGTCGGGGTCGGGCGGCGACGCTGGTGAAACACGGGGGCGTGACATCGTTGCACTCCGCCACCGCCACCCCGCCGTCGCGGTTGCTGTCGCTGCGGCTGAGACTAGATTTTGCTTTCTCCCTTCATTTCCAAGTTTTCCCATTTGCGTCAAATGATGTCCCACCAGGGTGGCTGGCCTGACTCTGACACTGACTCGTCGCCGTGGTGCAGGCGCGCGGCGCGGGGACCGCGAAAGGCCACACTGCAGCAACGCTGCTGCAGCAGTAAAGGAGAAAAGGCCGTCGTCGTGGAGTATTCCCGGCCCCTGGCGCAGCCGCGGCTCTCGACTCGGCGGCCAGTGAGTCAAACCGACCCGAAGCCAGAGGCGTAACCACGACAAAAAAGTTGGGGGGGCCGTAGTATGGGTTGCCTACCTACTAGGCGGACTCAAAGACCGTGTTATATAGAAGAATTAGGGTATTTTGAATAAAAAAAGAAGGGAATCAAGTGATAAACATAAAAAACAATCTATTTGTCATAATAGTTCAAAAGATCATTCAACATCAAAGCAGTAAAATGAAAAATTGATTTAAACTTTTCCAAAACACTTCTCTCTGTCATCATTAGCGGAAGAAAATTCCCTAAGAATACCAGTCAAATCCAGAGCCATACAGTAGCGTCTCAACTGACAGTCGGCATCGGCCCGAACTGATCAATTAGGTTCTGCTTAGTCGGTCTGAAAGTTGGGGGGGCACGGCCCCCCTAACTTGAAAGTTGGGGGGGCCGCGGACCCCCCGGCCCCCCCGGTGGTTACGCCATTGCCCGAAGCTTGACCCCTATCTCCCTGCTATCAGATGCACTCCGCCGTCCCGGCCGGGGTCCGGGAGGCCGGCTTGGCCGCCGCCGTCACTCGCCCACCCTGGACACCTCGGGTCCAGCGGGACTCACCGCTTGTCGATGGCTGCGATCCACTCGGTGGCGGCCATGGGGCCGGCTAGCGGCGGTGCGGCGGCGGCTGCTCTCCGGTGTGTCCGCTGCTGAGGGGGAGGACCAGGACGACGGGGTCCCTCATGCTCGCCGCCGTCGCGGAGCCGCCTGCCGGTTCTCGGCCGCCATGCTCCGCTCGGGAGAGTCCTAGACTCGTGACGAGGGCCTCCAGGGGCCGGACGCGCACGCCACACCACCACGCCACGCCACGCGCACGCACGCACACGGGGCCTAGGTACACGGCACGGGCTCGACGACCCTCCCTCGCGCACGGCCACACAGCGACTAGCGACTGGCTCGCCCTGCCTGCCCCTGCCCTCGCCGCCCTCGCCTCCAGAGCCCGCTCAGCGCGCCGTGCCGCGCGCCGCCCCCCGCGCCGCGCCAGCCACCAGCCCCCCGGCGTAGTATAGCGTGGCGTAGCGTCGCGTAGCGTGGCCTAGCGTTGTAGCGCACGGGCCCTACGGTGGGGTGAGTTCAGGCGTACCCTGCCGACCCCACCTCTCCCCCTCCCTCTCCCTTTTCCCCCAGGTGCGTTCCGGCTCACATCTCTGGAAACAGAATCTGAACCCCCCCTTCCCCCTCTCCGGTAACCCTCCGCATAGCAGTTTTACTGTCGCGAAATCACCTTGTGCACCATGTTTTTGCAGTCACCAATTTGCATGTTCAATTTCGCGAGTACGGGTCCTTGTGGGATCAGAGGAAACCCAGAGCTAGATCGACGACAGGCGGAGAAGATCAGCGGCCCACGCATGTGATGAAATATTTTCCCGCCAAAAGTCGTTCCCTGGGGCTTTTACTGCTGTTCCCCCCTTTCTCCTCGCATGGTGATAAGCTATCACCGCAATTCAAATGAAGCCCAACACCCCATTTGTTTCATGTTGTTGTTTCTTATTCTAGTGTATTTTTTTGTAAGGGTATTTTGTTAAAGTCATTCCAAAAATATTTTATCCGGTTCCTGTCCAGGGGCGGGCGCTGACCATCGCCCCCTCTAGCGGAGCTCCCAGTAAGCAGCGATGTCCTGTGATCCTGTCTGTTTGGTCTGTCTGCCATTGTGTTTGTGTTGTTGTGTTTGTGGTTCCGCCTCGGCTCCGGTCCCTTCAAACACCTGTCTCCTTGAACGCCAATTAGAACCGCGCCTCCTAGCCTAGCAGAAAAGGTGGGTCCTTGCTGTTTAGTGCTTTGATTTCTTCATTTGAGAGCGAGTGTCCTTTCCTGCTTGGGGAAAGGTGTGCATTTTCACTTTATTTTTCGATGGACGCCAAACCGGTGCTTACGACCGAGTTAAGCATGTGCCGAAATTGGCGTCTTTCGCTAAGAAGGCTTTTGTTCTTACTTTGAAGCTATATTCTGTAGTACTGAATTAACGCTTGCCGTTTTTATCGTTTTGGCTCTTGCCTCCAATCTTCATGTAAAGCTTACTACCCGTTACTTGTTTGCTTATTTAGGTTAGATTTGCTTGCATTTGTTTTGCTTAAAGAAATAAGGACTTCTGCCTTTTCCTAATTTACAATGGTCAATAACCCAGAAAGTAAACCCCAGTGTACGCAGCAGGACATAATTCATACGTAAGTCTCTAAGCTTAATCTCCTGCTTGACGTTTTGATTAATTAATGGCAACAATTCACCTGTTGGATGTTATCACATTATTTTTTTGTCAAACCATACAAAACTGTGCCACAGTGCTGGCTGCATGTTGCTTGGCTCCTGGAGTAAGTAAACACACATTTAATCTGTCATCTTACTCTTGATCTCCTATTTTCAGGAACAAGAAAATGAAGAAAATGCTGACTGCCATACCTAGAGAAATACTAAATGATTTACAATACAATTTAATTGATGTAAAATTGCATCAGAGGAATGTGCTCAACAGGTAATGACATTTCTCTTAACATAAGCCTCCTGACTAGTATTTGATAATTATGTTTGTGCATTTTGTTGTGTTTTCCAGATCTGATTTTATACTCCTAAATAGCTACTCTAAAAATGAAGAGAAAGTAGAAATGTTGATGGAGCTCATGCGGAATAAATCAGAAGAAGACCATGAGAACTTCCTGGAGATAATGGAAGAGGACTATGATTGGATTAGAGACAAATGTGAAATCTTCTTTCAAAAAATTAGACTAGACGCTCTTCAGAAGAAAACTAATTCTTGTCCTGTCAATGCACTACCTGAAAACCCTGAATCTGTAGAAGTGAAGAAGGTATGAAAGAGACCTATATTTTTGGGTAGGGAGAGTAATTAATTTAAACTTCTAATTCTGATCATTTCCACAGCAAACTGAAACAACTGAGGAAAGTGATAGATCGGTACACACGTCTAGTTCACCAGATAGCTGTGCCCTACCCCCTAGGGCTGAAAAGGAAAACATTCCTTCCGATGTGAAGAAAACCGAAGAAACTGTCTCCGCCAACTGTGAAATTATCAACAAAAAATTGGATCAAAGTAAGTCCAATTTCTGACTTGCTTTTCTATCAGTTTTATGTTTACCCTCCTAAGAGTTCTTATTTTCATGTTTATTAATTTACTACAGCTATAACAAATGAAATGATGACAAAGGTGCGGCGCAATCACCGTGTTGTTAAAAGATGGTCAACTTTGGCACATTCTCTTGGGATGACACCTGTTGTTCATATTCTACGCCAGCGAATGGTTACTAATGGAGAAGATGTAGACGCCTGTGTGCTTCACCTTCTGGAGGAATGGAAAGGAGCCCATCCAAAAAAAGCAACACTTGGAAGACTTGTCACAGTACTTCGGGAAGATGGATTCAATGATGTTGCAGGTAGTGTTCAATCAATTCTTTACTAGACATTGTCTTTAAACCTGTTGTAGTGATTCTAATCCAACATAACTATACAGATGAGTTGGAGGGTACATATGCAGCCTAGACCATCATTAACAAGAAGGAATTTCAAGCTATTTCTTAATCAAATCAACCCATTCCAGAAGGAGTCTTATCCTCGCAGCACTGTTTTTGGTATGTTGACAGTTGACAAAAAAAAATCATAAAAGACATAATACTTTAGTCAATATTGTTAAGATCTTTGCAGGATAATTTTTATTGGTAATGTAGAGTGGTTAATTTTGTGACTATAAGTACAATCTCTTGGGCTTATTGTATTTACATAAAAGGCTTAACTTTATTGGTATTATAGTGTTGTATTTATGTATTTCACATTTTGACATTTTTGTAAGACTTCCTAGAAACTTGTCCAAGTGACAGTTTTGTAATTTAGGGTCTTTACTGTTTAACCTACATGTTTTTATGTTTCTAATCTAAAGGAAAACTTTCCTTGCAATTTACTATTGATTCTCCACAAATCTCTTCACAGTTAAAGTATGAAAGTATGCCAGATCACTTGCCAATGTCATACTATAGTTATTTTACTTCAGAAACCAAGTGTCACATTTAAAAAAATATACTTAAGCTATTATTAAGCTTTGACTGCATTTAAAACAAAAATACGGGGAGCTTTTAAAGACATTTTTACGAGGTATTTTTGAGTTAATGTGGTGTGCATCTATAAGTACAAAATGTGATTATGGTTTCATTGTTAGAGACTGTGTTCCAGTGTTTTATTAGTGAATGATGTGTGATTTTCTCGCTAAAATTTTTGTTTCCTTTACTCTGTGATAAATTTTAGAGGGGTGTTAAAGAATTTCATGTCCAGACTTGTTGTACATTTTCATTGCAATTTGATTGTTTAAAAATGTTATGAAGATGAATAACCAGTCTCTTCATGTTCTAAAGTAGTGTATTCATGTTTTCCATTTATTACTTTACAAAAATTATGTTTGCATGCAGTATTCAAGAATGACGTGTACAAAGGGTTCTTCAAAACTCTCATTAACACCCAACTTGCTCTTTTTCCAAAATTGGTATCCATTCTGTAAAAGAAATTTGCAGTAATAAGACCATTTCTCTCTTTTTAAAAATTGAGCTATGATCAAAACATTATCATCTGGTACTGTATTTACGTATTTTTCATCACATGTTTTAAGTATTTATGCTCTCTGATTATATTATTGATATTCTATGTTTAATAAATGCTTTTTTTGAAAGTCTTTTTCATCATAATATTGCTATATTTTCTAGAACCCATTTTTCATCTCAACTTAAATGCATCCTTGAACTTTCTCTCTGATTGCTTGTGACTACAAGAGGGGCATCTTTTTCTGGCTGGGCATCAGCTCCCGCGCGATTCGCCCACGCTCCTCAACTTTATTTTGCTTCGGTGGAGAAAGCGAGGAGAGAAAGAAGACATTATCACGATGAGCGTAACATGTCAAGAGGTGACGGGTCACATTGGTCAACCAGAGCATTATCACGGCTGTTTTGCAGAATCCCTTCAAGCGCCACTATAACAGGACTAGAGAACTCAAGGCAGTGGATACCCGTTAAGGTCAAAGAAATTAAGTGCTTCCCTAGTAGCTGTTGTGAGAAAATGCCAGGGGGAGCACCAAAACTTTGGGCTAGCTTTACAACGCTACAGAACCAATGACGACGCTCCCCAATAATTCATCGCTACTTTCTCTCCTTATCTGTCTCTCCTATTATTTTTGTATTTCTTTTCCTATCTCATACACTTCTTTTTGTAGCACGTCACACGACGACTCCACCAAGCCGCCCCCACTACCGGCCCGAGCCCGCGCGGACCTCCGCGCCCGATAAACATCGTAAACAGCCCTTCCCTCCGTATAAAGCACGCGGGGCCCGGGGGGAGGCCGCAGACCGCAGTCCGACTTCCCCACCGCGCCTTCGCGAGAGAGTACGCGCGCGATTCGAACCGAGTGCTGTAACTTTACCCGCAACAACCAACCAACCACCATGCCGCTGTTCCTGACCCAGGAGGATGTCGCCTTCTTTAAGGAGAACGGCTACGTCAAGTTCAGGCTGTTCAGTCCCAAGGAGATGGACCGCATCTGCAAGGAGTACGACGAGCTGTTCCAGAGGAAGCTGAACCCCGGCATGGAGGCTGCGTGGCGTGGCGACGAGATGAAGAAGGCCGCCAACGCCAAGGACACGTCCGACTACTCGGTATGCAAACTCTTTTATCTCCACAGTTCTCCCCCGGGTCGCCAGGGAAGTCCCGGAGCATAGCCCATGGTAACCGTGATGGTCTCGTCCCCTTAGGTCCAGTCCGTGCACAACCTGCAGATGCACTCGGCCGTGTTCACCGAGATCCTGACCGACGAGCGCCTGCTGGACGCGCTGCAGGACGTGATGGGCACCCAGAACATCGCCCTGCACCACACCAAGGCCCACAACAAGCCGCCCAAGAAGGGCGCGCCCTACCTCATGCACCAGGACTACCTCTACTTCCCCTACAAGAACGACTCCATGGTGGCCGTCTTCCTCAATATTGACGACTCTGACCGCGAGAACGGTGGCCTGTGCGTGTACCCTGGCTCCCACAAGCTGGGCGTCCTCAAGGACCACGGCGTGTTTGAGGACGGCCAAGAATACCACTGGGCGGACCCCGCCAAGTACCCCATCGAGGGCGCCACCCCCATCATCGCCAAGCGCGGAGAAGTGGTCATCTTCTCGTACCTGCTATTGCACGGCAGCTACGTTAACAACTCCGACCGCACCAGGAGAATGTTCTTGGCACAGGTAAGATTTTGGGCTATTAAGTGCACTGCTTTCAGCTGCCAGTGTAATCCCTCTATTAATGGGTGTTTCCTGCTTGCAGATAATGGCTGCTGACGATGAGCAGTTGGAGAAAAAGCACGTGTCGCCTGCTCAGGGCCTCATGCTCAGAGGATACAACCCCCGAAGAGATGCAACCATGGAGAAACGTTTCCATCATTGAGATTGAGATTCACCTGGCTGTCACATAACGGCAATTTCAAATCACATCTTGATCTGTTCTTCGCTTTCATGTTATCTCTAAGTCTTGTACATAGATGTATATAAACTATTATTTCTCAATTTAAACAGCTAATTATTTTAGCCAATTTCCACATGTTTTCTAAGAATACTATACATACTAGGTGAGAGGATAAATCAACCACACAGGTGCACTGAAACAGATCAGGTTTTATTTTGACACAAAAATGTAGTCAGATGAATTTGGGCCAAATAGCTATTTGTTTTAACTAGGTAACTTTCTAGAAAAATCCTCACGGTTCTCTACCATACCTCTAAAGGATTTGGCTAAGGATTCAACTCAAAAGATTTACGTTGACTAGGTAGTTTTTATTAAGGCTGAATGATTAAGTTTGGTTCTGAGCAAAGGCACAAATTAAAACCCTATTAACATAAAACAGATCAGGTAAAGAATACAATTTCATTTGAATTACGTTAGGAAAATATGTATAAAACTAAGACAACAATTATTTCAAAATAAAAATCATTTCACGAAAAAAATTTAGAAAATGCATAATTGTAACCTTGCTGATTTACAAAGGCTACCAAATTGAAAACTCCTTTAGGAAAATAAGTATACAAATGCAACTTCTTGAATACTACTGTATGTATAATCTAGGTAATTCAAAAAATATTAGCTCTTCAGCTTCACACAAACTTTTAATCTACCACACAAAACAAAGGAAAGCATTGCTTTACATAACTTGGTAACACAAATACACACCAAACAGAACAGAAATTTGGGTTGTATAAGGTTAGATTCCCAAATGGCACCCGAATCCCTCCAAGCACTGAAGTAACATAACATAAGTATGAAAACAGAACACTCAAAGCAGCTCACTGAGTAAAAGTAAACGTACATTATCACAACTTAGCATGAGTTGATAGGGTAAATATTATTTTCAGTTCCATGCTATCCAAGCAGATTTTCCACATTAAATGCCATATTCCATACAAGAAATAAATAAAAATGGTACGTTGAAAATCTATGGTAGGAAAGAGCTGTCTCTTTCATAATCAAACTGACAGGGACAAAAGTTGGAATCCAAAACCATAAGTGAGGCATATCTGGCATAAGCACAAACAATGTAGCCGAAGGAATGCTACCTTTAAAGAACCTCCACTAAAATACATTTGATTTCCATGAATTAATAATGTTGTCCCCATGATGGAATTTATCAATACAAGTCAAACAAACTATAAACAAGAGAGCAAAATCTGCATAGTAACACTTCTAAAAGTATTTTTTTTCTTTCCGGGATAAAAAATACAAATATTCACAACTAAAATATATAGAGCACTGGTAGTTCAAAAGTTCCACGACATGAAAGCATAGAGACATGTCCCAAAGTACCACAAAAGGATTCTACCTGAGATTCACAAAAGTGAATAAGTGAGCAGGTAGCAATAAAACAAATACTGGATTAGAAAAGCATCGCTCAGCAGATTACAATTACAATCAAAAACAGTACTCACAACTAAACATTAGAGGTATTGGCACTGATAGTGAAAGTAATCAAAGAGGGAATTTTTTTTACAGGTTCTAAAACTAATAAGGTTTTGATGCAATGCTATTAGGAAAGTAAAGCTATACTCCAATCCAATCTCTAAGTGGTCAAATTATTAATGGTCCATACAACTGCTAATATTACGTAATAGTCTCAAAAATATCTGTCAACAAATAGTTGAGAAAATGATACAAAACAATGGCATAAAATATTCAAAGAGGTGAATGTAAACTACAATACTGTTTTACACCACATACCTTCAGGTAGAAAATCCAAAATTATTGGGGACACCAAATAAAAGCTATGCTATAAATACCCTATCTTGCCTCAAATTGTGAAAAGGATTCATGGAACCAAACAAAGTAGAGATCTAAACAAAATAGGTTTAAATTTGATCCACACGAATTACACAAATTGAAATGTTTGTATTAAAATTTTTCTCCAATTTGTTTGATTACTTCCATTTCATGTAAGCATTACATAAAAAATACCAAAACACTAGCATCTAAATTCTTTGATCCAAACCTTGGTACGAGCATGAAATCTATTACATTACTGCATACTATCTTTAGCATTTTCCAAAATGTCACAGACAGAAATATGAGACCAGCAGGAGTACAAGTTACATGAACCATAGGTACATGTCAACACTTTTAATACTTAATAATTATATAAATCATAGATTTCAGCTTCACATCTGACAAGATCTGATCAAACCCAATCTTTCTAAATCAGTCCTTTCAGTTATTGCAAAATTTTACATAGACAAGTAACTGTCAATTCAGTTCTGGAGATAAGGGAAACTAAAATGCGTAACTCCCAAATGCAAAGCTTATTATTTTTTTCTTATATACTTGCAGGTTTGCGGGGACAAAGCTCAAATTATTCCTTCCAATCTTTTTTAATTTCAAAAGCCCACTCCCATTTAAGATGCTCATGTTTGTCATCATCAGTGAACAGTGATTGAACAGAGTAACTTCCTCTTGCCATCATTCCAGAGGGTGCATCCTCTGCCGGCGTTGTGTACGACTGCATTTCAAGCTTTGGCGGGTAACTGCCCACCATGTGTGTCATTTTGTCAACTGAAATGAAAATTAATTACAATGAGTAAGAAATACATGATGATAGGATAGCATTATCCAAATGGTGCACCAGCATGATTAGCTAGAATTCGTGAGCTACTGGTGCATAGTGCTGAAAAAGACACAAAAGACAGCTACCGTAGGCTCCAACACTATGACTAATGTCTGAAGAAAATCCTAAAAACAAAACAGAAAAACAAAAAAAAAATACACTCACCCACCTGGTATAGTGCTTACTGTTCCAAAGAAAGAAAAGAAAGGAAGGAAAGAAAATTGATACTTTTGAAAATAACAATGTACAGAGAAAAAGCAAGCCATAGGAAGTAACAAGTCTCCACAATAGCAATGCCAAAGGATGGATTTAATAGAGTATGCCCTCAACAAAAAAGAAGTTTCCTACTAACCTGGAACCCCCATCCTGTAGGTCTTCTGCACATATTTCAAACCATGAACAATTTCACGTTGGACTATAAAATCAATACGAATTCTATAGGATACACCTTCCTTGATGGTGAAAACCTAAGGTACGAACAAGAATTAAAAGACAAGCTTTGAAGAGCAGAGACTACAAAACATGAGATTTTTTACACCTGTACCTGTTTTTTCAGCTGGGAAAGATCACCAGTAAGGTCAAGTTCCATGTCTGGTCGGTCCGGAACACACAAAGCAAGCTTCTTGACAATGACTTTCCTCTCATCATTAGGATCTAGGAAAGAAACATGGTAAGTAATAACAAGTGTATAAAGAACCACAGGGGCACATCCAATCATACACTAATTTACCAAATATGACAGCTCCTGCCTTTGCATCTCCCAAAAGAGCTTCTTTATATTTACGAAGACTTTCATCCTCCTTATCAGCAGCGAGAATCTCCTCAATTGTCTTCTCAGGTGGTGGTTTGTAGTTGGAGTCTACTTCCTCAACGTCTGGAGACTCAAGAATTTCAGGGGCTTTAGTGTCTGCCATTTTCTGAAAAGAGAGAAAATATTTGTTTAAAACTACTCATAGGTATCAAGACAGAACTAAAATTGAACTGAAAACAACAGGTGACACATAATATATGCACTATTCAGTCAAAATTTTATCATCAACAATGTGTAGATTAGAAAACAGAGCTTATGGACATCTTGACATATCTGACATGCATGAGTAAGTGGCCAGTAAGAAAAGGATACATAAAAGGAAAGGAATGCTGATAAGATTTGAAGTAAAGGAAGGATGATAAAAACCAAATTAGGAGCTCATTTCATGAAACATTAAGAGATTAATAATTAAATATGTAATCGAAATTACGTTGAGAATCAGAAATGTTAATGATGAGGAGAACAAAACATTTGTAAACTTTTAAATCCTATCTGACAAACCGTATCTATAGGTTAGAAATGTATGACACATCAAAAGATCAATCTCACATGTCTGAAGTTTTGTGAACGAATTTAAAAAGAAGCCAAAACGATCAAAATGGTAAACACAAACCTACGGTAGATGAATTCTATGAGGGTACGACGATACGATAGAAAGAACTGCCGTTTCTAGAATCCCGAAATACGCCCAAACCGCCCAAACCTCCCGTGGCGCATGAATACCCCCTTTACGGTACGGTTTCGTACACACACGCGGTGTTCCCGGGCAGCGCCCTTTTTCCCAGCGGCACTGCAGCGAGGCTAAAACTATGAGAAACTTGTTCGTCAATATAGGTCTACTTTTGCACTCTTCAACCACTGAATGACAAATAAGACTGGCAGCACAGTGGTTATTGGCCGATCAAAGTATTTTTATTATAAATTCTATGTTTTAAAAACGAAATGTCACTGTACAACATGGCGAGAAATGATGGAGAAAATGCATCCCGCAAAGTGGAAGGCGTGGCGGACTTCCCTCCCCTCGTCGACGTAGTCGAAAAATCAATTAAACGCCGACGCGAATGGGCAGATGGGAACCGACGCTCACTCGCTCGCTGATACGAACTGATTGCAGCGATAAGTGCTCGTAGATTGGTGTTCACAACCCACAGTCGCGGGCCGCCGCCGCGCCCGTCCGCGCCACCCCGCACACCCAGGAGGACGCACGGTGAGTGCAACGAGCGACATGACACGGGGAAGGTCAGTTAATTGCGGGAAAATTGAGGAGGTGCTGTTGTTTACTCCTGTAAGTTGCCCCGTACTCGTGTCTGCTGTCAAAAAAAAAAAGCCTCGAAAAAAGCGTGGCAGTTGTTTTCAAATTTTCCTCGGTTTTCATTATTGTTTTTTGTTGTTTTTTAAAGTTTTAGATCACCACTGCTTGTCAGAGCTGTAGTTTAAATCAGTTTGAAGCTCAACAAACTCCGTCGTTAAACTAATCGGCTCCCCGTGTTATGGTTACACCTTATTGCGTAGTTGGGTTGTACTGTCATCTATACCAGGTGGCCGATTAAACCCGCTCACTTCTGTGCTTATGCTGTACCGCACGCACGAGTGCGGGCGGGCTTGCCTATCGCCCCTGTCCACGGCGCCTTACGAGCCTAGCGAGTAGGCAACGGCAACCCGCACCCGCCCGCACTCGTGCGTTCGGTCAGAAGTGAAGTGACCGGGGTCGAGTACTTTGTTGTGTACAAATCACCCCAATTATCCGGAAATCAAATAATATCCCGCCTATCGTCGGAACACATGGCACATTGGCGCGTATCGCTGGGCGTACCGTAACCCCCCCCCCCACACACACACACACAAAACACACAGCTGTGGGCGACGACCCGGGCCCGGCTGGCGACACACAGGCCGGGCAGAAGGGCTTCTTTACCTAGTCGCATTTCACCATACAAAATACGAATTAGCAGCTCTTCGCATGATAACCGCGCAGCACATGAGCCAAGACTCTCAGAATGTAATGTGCCACAAGAAAAAGCAGCGCTGGCCGGGCATCACCTCTCCGCACGACGTACAAGTCCGTTAGACGTCGATTGCACGCCCATTTGATGCTTACG
>NW_026267306.1:242532-250206 GCF_000697945.3 Frankliniella occidentalis | reverse complement strand
ACGAGAGCAGGCGGCAGCAGCATCTCGCCGAGCCCGCCTTTCTTCGACATCGATCTACATAGGGTGAGTGGTAAGAGACGCGGTGCTCAGTGTCGGTGGGATTCATAGCCAGGTAGTTGTAACACGCATTGCCCCTCTCTCCATGTGCTTCGCTCTGTAACGTATACCTGTCCTCTCTTGGAGATACGAAACTCGACGAAACTGCCCAGTTCGGCCTGTGCAAGCTCTCATAGCGCCTGGTAGGTAGGCAACATCTTGCACGCGGTGCACGCGTGCACTGCTGGATGGCCTACTCTGAGTTTCGCAGGCGCCAAGCGCCGCGGTAATTTGCCGGACACGAGAGAAAAGCGGACGAACTTTCTGGACGATCCGATTACCACATGGGCGCCTTACGGCCGTTTTCCATTTGTCTGACAGCTTGCGAAAGTGAAAACATGGCACCTCAAGAGTCTGAAAGTCGCCGCGCGTAATTCGGCGCATGATGCTGAATCGTGCTTCTACTTTGATTTGCACTACCATATGCTGACGGGCAGAATAAATGCTACTATATTCAAAAACGGGTAAGCTGTCTGCAGAATTGTCTCCGCCAGAGACTTTTAAAGTCAAGGCACTCCACTAGAATGTTTTATTATATTATTTGGACAGTCAAAGTTACCCATCCCTGCGCTGCGAGAAGGACTCCTCCATGGGCGCGGGCGCGCTAGAGTGCTTCACTGATGACGATGGTAAGCCCTGAATAACTCACCGTTCTTGAAAAGTCATTCGCTGTTTGTGCCCCCACACTTTTCAATTATCACCGCTTATGTCAACAGCCTTTACTTTCCTGCCGCTTGGCACAAATTACGAGACGTATTTCGTGGGCGGCCTCCAAGGTGTGAGAGATGCTGGTGAGTGTTTCCACAGCAGCACACAGTGCCGAGTGGCGCTGCCGCGTTTCCCTGCTCTAGATGCACCACCGAAACCAACCCCGTCTGTCTGCTGGCTTTGCTCCTCAGACGGATACAAAGCGACAATGTGGTGCGTGTTTTACTCGTCACGCACCCCGGATACAGCGGACCTCTGGAAGATCGAACAGTGGCTGAAGGGAGTTAAAATCATCGGCCAACACGACGTCGTGGAGATCGACATGGGCGTCAGCTGCCCCCAGTACCTGTCCACGGCATTCCCCGCCCCCATCACCTCCATACCCGTGGCCGTCAGCTGCCTCAAGAGAAACTTCCTCGAGGACTTCGACCTGGCGAGGGTGAGTCCTTTTGCTGCCGATCACCGGGTTCATGACACTACCGCTCCTGATCGACCGTCCTCCGCCAGTACTCGGGCAGCTGGCACGACATCATGGTGGCGTTCAAGCCCACGCCCCCGACATTCGTCCAGTGCCTGACGCACGTCTTCGCCACGGCCAGCAACGCCGTGGCATACTTCGAGAAGACCTACAGCATCCGGTGAGTCCGCCCCCGCCCTCACTCCTCCCAAGCGATGCTCTCGACGTTCTGCCGGTGTGCCTGACGCCTGACGGTGTGTCGTTTGGTGCAGCACGGGCCAGTTCACGACGCTACAGGGCATGGCGGCGTTCGAGGGGCCGCCCGGGATGGGCGTGTTCTCCCTCATCCTGCCGACGGGCGTGAAGCAGACGTACCGCGTCGTGGACACCGACTACGACTCGTACTCCGTGATTGTCAGCTGCAACGACGAGGGCCAGGCCACGGAGACGCTGCGGGTGCTGAGCAGGCGGTACTGGCTGGGCAAGGGAGCGCGCAGCAAGGTCAACGAAGTTCTGCGCCTCTACGGCGTCAACAACATCGAGGGCGAGATGATCGACCTCGACACCCGCCCCTGCATACCCGACACCTGCGTGCCGCGCGGGCCCGCCATGAGGGACTTCGACGCCCTCCAGGTGAAGTGAGCAGCAGCAAACTGCGCACCGCGCTTCCAGGTGGTGTACTCGGCGTACTCCGGGTGGACTCCACGTGTACTCCGCGTACTCCGGGTGTACTCCACGTGTACTCTGAGTACTCCAGGCGTACTCGGCGTACTCCACGTGTACTCGGCGTACTCCGGGTGTACTCCACGTGTACTCCGCGTACTCCGCGCGTACTCCACACGTGTACTCGGCGTACTCAGCGTACTCCAGGTGTACTCGGCGTACTCCGCGTGCTCCCGGTGTACTCCATGCACCCAGAAGACCGCTTAGTCCAGAGAACCAAATTCAGGAGACTAAAATTTATTCGTGGCGATGAAATAATGTTGTCCAGGTGACTTAATTTGATTGGTGCGACTTTATCTAGTTAATAACTGGGTTATCAAATTTTAGTCCGTTTTAGGGACTAAATTTTGTTTCTTACAACAACCCTGATTTAGTTGTATCAACTAAATGGTTCTCTGGGTGTGTGGTGTACTCCACGTACTCCGGAAAAATGGGATACGCGTGTTTCTTTGTGTGTGCTGCTTGCGAGCGAGCGACGACGCTGACGAACTGCCCTTGTAATTCAGTTTGCAGGCACGTGGTACCTGGTCAAGTCGCTGGACCTGCCGCCCAGGAACCCGCCGAAATGCCCCACCTACTTGCTGGCGGCCGCCGTCAACGGCAGCATGTTCCTGCAGACCAGCGACGCGCGCAACAGCTTCAGCCGGCCGGAGATGCTGGAGATCGTGCCGGTGGACCTGCTGTCCGGTGAGGGCCGCTACGTCTTCCGCGACCGCCCCGGGGCTCCCGTGAGGCACTACGACATCCTGTACGCGTCGTACCAGAGCTGGGCGCTCGTGTCCGCCTGCTCCGATCCCCCTGAGGACTACCGGGACAACGCGGCCCACAGTAAGTGCCTGTCTGTTTTAGCGATGTCTCCTCCCTACCCATTCAACCGGTGTCCAATGCTCCCCACCTTCGCTGTTGCAGACTCTTTGAAGATCATTGCCCGAAGTCGAGATCCATCCCAGCTCCCCGAGAAAGAGGTGACCGACGTGTTGAGGGACTTGGATCTGGACATCATCGACTTCCAGTCGTCCGATTCCGTCTGCGACACGTTAAAGTGCCCCCTCGATGTCACGACCGTCGAGAAGTTTGACAGGGCAAAGGTGAGCGACCTCCAGCCTAGACTTTCATTTTGAAATAAATCACAACATCAACATTGGCAGGTCAATCCTAGTTTCAAGGTACGTGGGTCGTGCTTGAGGAGACGCCTACAGACACAACGACGGGGTTCTGTACGCGACATCACTTTAGCAAGGGCCGCGCGAACAAAATGACCCTTGATATTCACCAGTATAATTCTGAGTAAGGTTTCAAGTACAAGCAACAATCAATTACTCTGCGAAGTGCGAGATGCCATTCGTCTTTTCACTCTCAAAAATTTCAGCGGAGAATCCGTCGCAAACAGAACGTATGAATTAGATACGGTCGACCCTTCGGAGGCGAAATTCACGACTGAAGACCCAGTTCGCAGTGGTAGAGGTAATTATCATCATGCAAAACGGCAGAAAGAGAAACAACAACATAATTGCAAAATTATTTTTGTCGACCTTTTACATTCCCCAGATATTTTCGAAAACTACTGGGTTCTCGACACAGACTACAAAGAGTTCGCCGTCGTCTACAGCTGTTCCGATAGAGTAAAAGGATGGGACAGCGGTAAGGAGCGAGTTCTGTACTGAGTGGTTGCCTGATCTAAGTAAGCCGTACATTTCTTTATCTGGTTTTACTGTACCGGATGCATGCGTGCGGACGGGTTGCATACTCGCACGGGGCCATAAGGCGACGCCGAGGTGAACGTCGGTAGGCACGCCTGCATACTGTGCCGTATTAACCAGACAGAAAATACATCTTAGAACACCCAGAACACCCTCACTCTGCTGCAGTCTCGCGGAGTCGAGTCGGGGAGGGGCCATGCCGGTTGGGTTGCCTACACACGGGCGCCACCGCCGTCCCGCGAGACGTTGTTCCGGCCCGACGACCTTCTCCTCTTGTTCGCAGCGCGCACCTGGGTGCTGGGGCGGTCGACGGCGAGGCTCGGCCACGCGGCCGCCTTACGCGTCCTGAACGTGCTGACCTACAGCTTCGTGGACATGCGCAAGCTGCGGGAGGTGGACCACCACATCGCGCCGTGCCCGCAGACGCCCGCCGACGTCTGCCCCGACGACGACGACAACGGGGGAGGCTCCCCCCCTTTCGGGCCCAAGTCGAACGGCCGGCGACTCGCGGCCCGCGCCGGGCTGCTCGCCGTGAGCCTCGCGACCCTCGTCTTCGTGGGCATTCACGCCAGGGTCGGGATGCAGGGCCTCGGGTTGTCGATGGCCTCAGACTCCGACTCGGCGGACGCCACCGCCATCTCGCCGTGTCTTATTCACTTACCGATGAGCGCCACCGACTCACCCCCTCCTGACTCGCCCGGCTGCGACCTGCCTTTTAACCTTCCAACAGGTCCTGGTGAGGTCCTGGAGAGGCCTTGCGGTGAGCAGGAATAACGAGGGCCAGGTATCTAGAGTATTAATAAGCGCATTTTTTTAATTGTAACATAACTTAAGACAAACATAGTTAACAATATAATATATACACATGTGTTACTAGTAGAATCATACTTCTATCATACTGGTATTGAGCAATTGTTCGTGTACAAGACAACAATGGAAATCTCTTTGATGGTGATAGCTGGACATTCTCTTACGCCGCTTACAACTATGACATACATTACATTTAAAAAGTGAAAAACATCGAGAGAGCAGTACGTCTCGCTAGGACGCGACTTCTCTCTAAAGTTCCTTCAACGTGATGCTACCAATTACGCTAAGAAGTAAACTGTACGCCACAAAAAAATTCGTTTAAATAAATTAGAAAATACAATTAGGACTCGAGGCTTGAATCCTTGTCTACACACGATAGGGGACATCACAGACAGATTCGCGCCTGCGATTTGATCGCAGGCGCTCGCACACCGACCTGACGGTACACACAAATAAGTTAACTACAGCGAAGGCGACTTCCTTCCCGTGGTCGCGGCCAGGGTCGGGGTCGCCAGGGTCGGGGCAGACGAAACTACCCACCCGTCGACAGCGAGTTTAGGTCAGAATCAGGTTTCATGCTTTGGTGGCAAACGCTCCCTTCGACGCCTAACCACGTGGACAAGGGTAGCCGACCTTCAATCTCAATAACATATATCACGTGGTACGACTCGACCACCTAATTTACGCTTGTAACGCGTTACAATATCAACAATATCGTATTTTTAAGAACAAAAAGAAAAGCAGACGTATCAACAACACGCGAGGGTGTACAAATTAAATCGTCCGGCGTAAAACACTCACTGACGACACGGACGGACACGGTTTTCTAGTATAAAATGAAAAACGAAAACGAAGTACTTGATTCACATAATGTGATGACAGTTTGTCTTGGCACTTTCAAATGTCTGCGTTTGCGACTAGTCAAGTCGGGTGGCTTGCACCGCCACGGTGGGCACAATTGTCATCAGGTAACTTGGATCACTAAGGAAAGGCGGTACATGGCACCAGCCCGCTCATCTCATGGCGAACAGCTTCCAGCGCAGCAGCGGGTACACGGAGAGCCTGAGCACCAGCAGGATGACGCCGAGGATGATCAGGTCCATCACGTACATCTCGCCGTCCATGGAGATCTCCTTCAGGAACTTGGTCGGGTACTTGTAGTGGCAGTAGCTCTGTAACGGAGGGCGGCGTTAGTCGCGGTTTCAAGGAGGGACGGTTACACCCAAAAAAGCGTGTTTTTGAGTGACGTAAATGTGCTCGGCTGAACTGGCTGAACCGAGAACATTATCTTTGTCCCAATGCAAATTGCATTAGTGCAAAAGAAATTGCATTGCCCTGATGCAAATGTTCTTGAGAAATCAGGGCTCAAGAACATGATTTCCTGGGTGTATCGCCTGCTTAGAGTAGCTTTGTCACTTACAAAGTCCTTGCCGGGCTGGTCGGCGCACCCCAGAGTCGTCCTGTTGCGGCCGTAGATGGAGCCGACGTAGCCCTCCAGCCCGTAGCGCAGGTACGAGACGTACGGCCCCCACTTGAGGTAGTCGGGCATGTCCTTGAGGCTCACGCCGAACCCGGCAAACATCATCATGGGCACGGACAAGGTGGGCGCCAGGAAGGTGCCGTTCTGTAGAGAGCAGATGTCGTTATGGGAGGGGACCTTCGATTGAACTGCGCACAAAGTGAGGAATGGGATACGCACCACGACACTGAAGAGGGCGCCCACCAGCAGGCCGACGGTCTGCGCCACCAGGACGACAAGGATGCTGATGCCCAGGAACACGCCGAACCGAACCCACTCCAGGGGCTGCGCGCTCATGAGGTACACGATGACGGTGAATACTGTGCAGCATACGATCTGGAGGGGGACAGGAGAGTGACAGAGTTAGCTTTTTGGGCGGTTAAGTGTTAGAAGGACTGCGGCGGGCTGAGAGTTTCGAACTTACCGACACGGGCAGCTCCAAGATGTTGATGGACATGTAGTAAGACTTCAGCGAATACCATCTGTTGAAGTGTTCTTTCCTAAGGATTTGCATTTCGGTGGGGACTGTAAAATATAAGGTGATGTGTTAAGTGTGAAAAGCCAACAAATGTTATACTTTTTTCCCAGTAATAAAGACCGCAAGAGTGATACTCACATGTGAGCACGGTGAGCATCATGGTGGTCATCATGTGGTGAATTAGGATGGTAAAGAGCAGGTTCCAGTTGTCCAGCACTCTGGAGCCCTCGTCCCCGGCCTGCCAGAACAGGATGCCGAGGAGAAGGCCGACGATCACGTTCACAAACAGCCGCATATGCGTCATAGTCTGGAGAGAAGACGGGCAGAGAATTAGACCTCAAGTGCGTCGTTGTACCTCGAGCAATCATGCTAGAGCTGCCGAGTGGCGGTTCGCGCAGACACCCGATTTTCTTCAAAAATAATAAATGCTGAATCCACAGTCGATAACGCGGATGGGCCAATCGTTTCCCCCACGCCGCTAGCAGCGGTGGCCGGCGTGACCGGCTGCTGTGGCCTGCATGGGGTGAGGGCGGGGCTATCCGGCGCGTGCGCGCGCGGTTGCCGGGCCCAACCGAGGGGTCCTTTACCATTAATTCAAGCGTACACCATTTTCTCTATTTTCCTGTTTTAATCTGATTTTTTCCCTAAAAAACACTATTTATCTTTTTCTTATTTTTTCTCATTATTTGGGTATGTACACTGATTTTGTGTGAGAATAAGTGCCCCTCGGGCCCACAATGCCCCCGGCCTAGCGCACTACTCACCTGGTCTCGCTTGATCTTGATGTAGCCGCGGGTGAGCAGCACGCTGATCTGCTTGCCGAAAGACACGGCCTGCATGGACGTGTTGATCTCCGCGAGCTCCGTCATGTTGGGCAGCAGCTCCACGGAGAGGCGCCGGGCTGCGGACACGAAAGGAACACAGGCTGCGGGTTACACTCGGCGGGCTCTTCCTCCTCCTCCTCCTCCTCCCTTTGACGCACGCTAACGACTCCATCGAGACACGACGCTCATCAATCGCATTCCATGCTGCCCGCCGCTGCTGCCTGTTGTTGTTCGCCATATATCCACTCGGCGCCAAAGCGGAGCTACAATTATATACACCGGCCCGCGGTGACGTCAGGAAGCGTCACCGCAGCAACATTAGCGCACTGGCGCGGGGCGGGGCGGGGCGGGGCGGGGCG
>NW_026267306.1:239253-240267 GCF_000697945.3 Frankliniella occidentalis | reverse complement strand
AACAAAAAAAAGGCAACTTTTTTCGTGGGAAATGCCTTAAAATGGCGATTACTTGTTAGTGTGCGCGGGCCGGCCCCGCCTGCCTGCGGGACGGGCCAGGCTGTCGGCCGTGGTGGCCGCGGTCTGCGTAAGACACGCTCATCTTGTCAAAGGAGCGCCAAAATTTGCACAGGAGTTCTTAAAGATGTAAGAAACAAATTTTGCCCGAAGCCTTTTGTAAAATTTTGAACCGTTCAAACTGTACTGTTCAATTCGTACAACCTGGACATAATGGGATAAATAGCGGTGGCTCTGACCCTTATTAAGCCAATGCGTGGCGCGCAGCAACTTTGCAACTCCATTCGGTGATGCTAGACACAAAGCAAATGTTATCTAGGTAATTTGAACACCCTTGAACACTTTTTTGAACACGTTTGTACATTGTACGTGATGGAACACTATAAAAAAAATACAACTTAATGTAGAGAAACCTCATTTCTGACTTCAGATTTGTCATCAGCAGGTTCGTTTCATACGGAAAAGACGTGTCTGACATGTGTCTTTGAAAATACTACATGTTGTTCAGCTTAGTGTTCCATCCAGCGTTCGGAACAGGGTTGTCCACGCTACGCCACTGTCTGTGCAAGGTCACCTGGGGTTGAGGTGTCAGAAGTGTACAGATAAAAAAACATGTTTACGGCGGTTTAACTCACTACAAAATGTACAGGTTGTACGAATTGAACAGTACAGTTTGAACGGTTCAAAATTTTCCAAAAGGCTTCGGGCAAAATTTGTTTCTCACATCTCTAAGAACTCCTGTGCAAATTTTGGCGCTCCTTTGACAAAATGAGCGTGTCTTACGCAGACCGCGGCCACCACGGCCGACAGCCTGGCCCGTCCCGCAGGCAGGCGGGGCCGGCCCGTGCGTACTAACAAGTAATCGCCATTTTAAGGCATTTCCCACGAAAAAAGTTGCCTTTTTTTTGTTTGAGCGTGTTCCTCATGCTTTTTACTACAGAAAACAACAGTCGACAC
>NW_026267306.1:228104-239011 GCF_000697945.3 Frankliniella occidentalis | reverse complement strand
GCGGGCAAAGAGTTCATAAAAACGCGCTCTGGAAATTCACTGAGACGGAACCGGCCCTCTGTTGATCACGGCAAATCACAGGTCGCGGGCGGAAGAGAGACAGACGGGGCGAAGGTCGCGATCAACGACGGACCGGACGGACCTGGACCCTGGACTCACGTGGTGGGCTCGTCCAGGAACATGAGGAGGGGGTTGTTGATGAGCTCCAGGGCGATGGAGAGCCGCTTCTTTTGGCCGCCCGACAGCTGCCCCGTCCTGGTGCCGCGGTGGTCCAGGAGGCCCAGCGTGTTCAGGATCTCGTCAATCTGCGCATGGAAGAAAGTTGTAGTCAATCCTTTCAAAAAGACTTCATTTATTTTAAGAATAAACGCGTGATGGCCGAGGCATTCTTACGATGGCCTGGTGTTCCGCCCTCGGGACTGCTCGCGTCAGCTTGAGCTCGGCCGCCAGGGACATGTTCTCCTGCACGGTGAGCAGCGAGTGCAGCCTGTCGTCCTGCTGGATGTAGCAGGACATCCGCCTGAACCTGTCCAGGTTGCGCGGCCGCCCGTTCACCATCACGTTCCCGGTAACGCCACTGATCCTGCACGCGGGATTTCACACATTAAGTACATTATTCATGGACATTAAGTTTGTTGGTGGCAAAAACCAAAAGTTTTAGTTTCCTTACCTGTATCCTGATAATATGTCGAGGAGGGTGGACTTGCCGGCACCAGACGGGCCCATGATCGCAATGAGCTGACTCGGGCAAAACCGGCCATTGACTCGGATAATTTCTTTCTGACCTGGAACAAGCAACAGAGACGAAAAAAAAGGATTAGAAAAGCAAAAGAAAACTATTCGTCACAGATCAGTCAGCATAATGGGAAAAAATACACAGAGACCAGATAACGAGCTATCGCCGCATATTGCATAACTAATGAGGCGTTAAGCTCGCCACGATAGTGCGGCCCTGCTCATAGCGTTCAAAATCCAAATTAACATCTTTCTGCTCGCTTAAACTTTGACTGAAACAAGGTTGCTCCTTGTCTTATACCAGCCGGACGACCTAACAGCAGCAGCCCTTCTCACGAGATAGGAGAGTTTGCTCTTGGGCGGCAAACACATTGCACAGTCGCTGGACCGCTACACAGCAAGGAAAGAAATAGGTTTACTTTGAAAAAGATGGTGATGTATTTATAGCGCCAACGTGCTCTTGCCTTTGCCCGCCGTGGGCCAGGCAGCCCAAAGCAAGAGATTATGTCGAACGTGGGGCAGGTTAGTGGCCTCAGAGCGAAGGTGTCGGTCGGTGCGCCGATACTACAACGTCTCAGACGAGTCAGACGTGCCCCGCCGGGGGGACCCCAGCCGCCGGGGATAGAGCACGAGTCATTGCTCAGTCATTACGCCCCCGAGGGCACGGGGGGCAGGGGGGGGGGAATTGGAATAATTTTAAACTATTGTGAAACCAAAAATAATCTACATAGCATGTATATTGAAGAAACATACCCATCTGTTTGGTATGTTTGGAGTTATTCATATTCATCAACAATGTATCTTCGCTAAAACTCAATAATTACCACAAAAATAAAAAGAGTGGGCGGGCAGATATTCGCCAATAAACTCGTGCGCCGGCCACCCTGGGCCTGAGCAACCAACCTCTTTCTACGGTTGTCCGTTGACGGCGGCGGCCCAACGGCGGCCGGCTGAGACGGCCCTTCACTCAATGATAGTGCCCCCCCCCCTCCCTTCCCCATTTACCCCTCCATAACCCCGTAAGCGGTACAAAGCGAACGCTGGTGCCGCTCGCCCGGCGGCCGGCACAGTGTTGCGGCGGACAGATATTCTGTTTGGCTCGGCAATCTCTCTCTCCCGCGCTTGCTCTTCGGCTTCAGCGATAACCTGACGTACAGCCTCGCGCCTCTGGGGTCGCCTCCCCCCTCCCCCAACCTCCTCCTCGCCTCCCCCATTCACTCGCACGTGCCGCGGCCGCACCGCTACCGGCTCCTCGGACAGGACACGAAATGGTCATGACGGTGATGCCTCGTAATGGCCGGTAATGCGTCTCAGAAACATTAAATGCTGCTGCATGCACGGGCGCTCCATGTGTGAATGTCGCCTGCTCAGCACTTCAGGTCCGGTCGCCACCGATTAATTGGCAGAAAAAGGATTCCTCGTCTTGTACACGACAACGACCGAGGTGCACATTGTACGTAGTTAGAATTTTCAGGGTAGCAAAAAAAAAAAGATCGTCATTGAATACGGCGTCTGTAGATACTTTGTCCAGACAGTATACATGTGAGCTACAAATCATTTTCACAGTCATATCCAGTTACTTTTTAGTCCGGTGTCATTTTCCAGTCGCAGTCATTATCCATTCAGTAATTTTGTAGTCACAGCTGCGCACAACTTGGTTCATTTTTCTCCAGTCATTAGCATCGCGCCACTCTCTTTTCCGCGGCGGCGTATCCAGGACACTCCACGTCCCCCGCCCTCATCTCTAAAGTACTCATGAACACAAGACAACACGAGTCTTATACGCGGCAGGGAGAGGGGGGGGAGGGGTGCACAGCCCAGCACACCGAAGGTGAAAGTGAATCAGTCCGACCAGGCAGCAGCACCAGGGCCATCTGGAGGTGTGTGTGAGTGAGAGAGACAAAGAGCACCACAACGCACCGCCCAACAAAAATAAAACAGAACGCGGGACAAAAGCGCGCCAAGGCAAAGGCGGCGATAAACCGTGTGAATCACAAACACGACGACGAATGCCCCGTCGCAGCGGCGACCGCTGCTCTTGCTGCCGTGCCAACACTACTTGAAGCGTTACAAGCATTACGAGCTTTATCAGGCTGCTGACCCTTGCTGCAGCGACACGCCCGTGTGCCTCCCCCCCCCCCCCCCCTCCTCTCTCTCTCTCTGTCCTCTCCATCCCGCGCCCGAGGCGTCCGCGAGGCAACCTCACAGCAAGAAAGCGCGCAGAGTCGGCAGCCGGCGCGCACTGCGGAGAAGAAGAAGAAGGGCTTCCTTATTCACGGTGTGACGTCACGCGGGTACCCATCGGCGGCAGTGTGCCGGGTACTAGTACCCGACCCGGCAGTAGTATAGCGGCGCGGCAAACCGAAATGACACGCAACACGGCGGATGAATTGCGGCGTTTACGCTGTCCACTCACGCTCGCGGCGCGGGTACGCACGGGCCGGGCCAAAGCACGCGCGTGACCGCCGTGTCTATGAGAGGGACGTGCCGGCCAGGACGCGTCGCTGCTGGGCGCGAGGACTATCGTCGTGTCTGACGTCACACATCGGCAGCCAGCGAGCAGCTGGAGCCGTCCGTCCTCTGTATGGTACGTGGTACCACCCGCGCCGGCGACCGCGCCCGCCCGGATCCGAGGAAGTACCTCAACCAGTTTTCTCTCCTGTGGACGGGGCGGGCCGGGCGCGGGACACTTGCGGCAGCGGCAGGTGGGAGGTATTAGCCGTTACCGGTCGGTGGTGCGGCGGCCTGGTTTTAAAAAGGCGCGCGCGCGTCTCGTCGTGTGGAAAATCACCCGGACAAAGCGAGCAACGAGTTATACGATTGACAGCGGAGGCGGAACGGTTCAGGAGGAGGAGGGAGAGCGCAAAGCGAGAGCATCCTCTCTCGGCAGCATCTCGGTGAAGTACTACTACTACTGTACCGCGACGTACGACCTTCGCGAACGCATCGCTCGAGCGTCACGCCCATATGCTCTCCGGTGCACACTTTCGCATGACACCGGTTGAGTCTGTTCGCCCGCGGGCGCCCTGAACCTCAGGTCGTGATTGCTTCTAAAAACGATGGGAGAAGATGGATTTCAGGTTTGAATATTTTCGTTGTTGTTAAAAATACGATTTTCATTCATATTTCGTTATTTTTAATATCGGTGCTACAAAACGTTTCCCAACCAGCCATATTCTCGCTTTTTTCATTTCTTGACTCAAATCTAGGCCAGTGGACAATATTTCATGTTCGGCAATCGGGCTGCTAGCATGGCGGGAACGTTGACGCAGACTGGTAAGACCCGATTCGACTCGGGCCGGGGTCCCCTCCCCGGGGGCCCACGACTTCCCCGCGGCCCAGCCCACCCAGCTCCATCATAGAGGCCCTGCGGCCGAACCCATAGCGAGACGGCGTGGCAATGCGTGGCCCGGCGGAGCTCTAGCTGGGTGTGCTAATGATCTGGTTCCTGCCCAGTCACCCATATTGTGTGCAAATGGGCCGGCCGAGGAGGACCACACCGACTGTAAAGGATGCAACGTGAACGCGCCGGCCGGCCGGCACCGGCGTCGCAAACAGGGTCATAGGGTCATTGGTTCCAAAAATCTCTAACCTCTTTCAATCAGGGGAAGGCCCGATCCGACGTGGGTGCGCGCGGTCACGCTGTACTACAAGAGGTTGCTACCCAACCTCCGTCTTAATTTGTATGGTTATTTTGAAGCGGAGTTTCCCATCGGCCTCTGATGACCACGGGTGCCTTGGGAGCCAGTAGGGAACCCGCGGGTGCCTGCGGTATACAGTCAAGTTCCTAGCTTAAGGCAGTGCACCAGGTAAATCTATACCACCAGGTAGAAGCCTTGAGGCAGTGCACCGGGTAAATCTATACCACCAGGTAGAAGCCTGCTGCACTACATGAGCTTGCCGTCACTTCTTATCGCCAACGGAGGAGAAGACGTAACCGGATTTGAGCGGCAGCGCTCTCGAAACGTTCAAATGACTGAAGGAAATAAACGAAGGCTTCAACGGTACTCACCCTTACGGAAACCTAGGCTGACGGTGTAGGCGAGGTCCTGGAACTTGACCTCGACGGGCTCGCGCTTGGGCAGGTGCGGCAGGGTCTTGCTGGTGGCAAGGGCGGTGGGGGCGGCCGCGGGGGCGGCGGCGCCGTTGGCCTGGCGGGAGCCTTGCGGCGCGGCCGCAGCCTCAGCAATCACAGCCTCCATTCCGACTCACGCGGGCTTTTCACTTTCACTGAGCACTTGCTGCTGCTGCGGTGCTCGGAGCAGAGCGGGGCGGAGCACTCGGATACACTGCCGTGTGTCTGTCCCCTCTGTCCTCTCGCGGCTCGAGCTTGCGGCCTAGCGCTCGGCGGGGCGCGGCGGGGCGGGGGCTGGACGTGGTGCAGCGGCAGCGGCCCGCTCAGCGGCGGCGGCAGCAGCAGCAGCAGTGGCGAATCTCGGATGACATCATCATCATCATCACGGGCATCACGACCGTCTGCGGGGCGAATCTCTGCAACACACACACAAGTAGTACACATTAGCACACAAGTTCAATGCGCGTGCCATTACAGGCGTATACGATAGCTCGGGGTTGATGAGGTATGTATTAGTGGCGCGCCGGACGGTGTGAACGCACCCGCACTGACCCATACGACGGCTGACCTGACCTGGCCGCCGACCCCCGAAAGCTTCACGCGACAATAATAACCTCTCATACCCCTCAATGTGGCCCACCCCTTTCCAGATACTTCCAGTGCCATCGTCCTGCTCCTGCTCCCGCTCCAGTCGCAGCCAGGTCGCAGCGCACCTCTGGCCAGAGGGCCGCGGCGGCCGGCGCGGGCTTGCAGCCGTTTGTTTACCCAGGACGTACTCCTTTATCTGGCGGTGGTGGGGCCCGCGGGGCCGCGGCCTGGCCTGGCCGGGGCACGCGCGCGTGCGTGGGGTCGCGCGCCGCCACACAGCAGCAGCAGCAGCGGCACCGCCGTATCTCGCGCCCCGCGCCCCGCGAGTTGCAGCTGCAGCGACGCGCGTCGCGTCCGCGTTCGTCGCGGCTCATGCAGCGCAGCGATGACCCAGATCAGCATCAGCATCCTATTCCCATCACCCCCGGCTTATGTAAAACTATTATCAAAGCGAGGAAAAACGTTTATTGTGTGTGTTCCTCGCACAACAAGAAACGGCAGTGACGACGACGACGACGACGACGTTGCTGTTTGCAAGTATCCGCGATGTGCGACCCCAACCCCCCGCCCCGCGGCGCCAATGCCCGTGGTGCCGGGGGCGCGGGCCGCCCGGCCCACCACCTATCTGACCTGCATCCCATACCGACCGCGCCGTGACCGCGGGCGGCCGGCCGCTACTTCGGCCACCCCGGCCACCCCGGGCTATAGTAAACCGATTGGGCGGCTGGCCCGGCCCGACCCAGTGCAAGGCCATAGCAGCCCGGCTGCCCGCGGCCCGGGCCTCCATGCTGCTCTAATCTTGCCCTGGAAACCAAACCGCGCCGCGTGTTTCCCCAGCAGCGCCCTCTGTAGAGGTGAGTTATAGTAGTTAGGTCACGGGTGCGAAGCTGAGCAAGCTCCGCCGCCGCCGCCGAAGAGTCGTCTCGTCATCGCCCGTCATCAGTGTGGTGGGAACGGTGGGAAGACGAATGACCCTCCTCCACGTCCACCTCAGGGCGGCGACCGTGTCTGCGCGGCTATAGCTGGACACTTTCGTCTTCGTTACTTTGTATAGCGCGCGCGTCTATCTTGCAATTAAAAACGAAAACGAAACTCTCTTTTTTGAGGCGTTTGCCTTGCGCAGTCATGCAATCATTAGAAGTGGAAAATTTGAATTGAAATTTTAGCCGCGGAGAGTTAAGCACTGACGCACTTCGTCGACCGTCCCCTGACCCCCAATGATTCAGCGATGCGGCAGTGTCGAATAACCTTTGCACTCGCGCTGTAGTTTTATCGGTGCGATAAATCAATCACAAAGCAAACACAAAGTTTGGCGTTTGTCCGGCTATTATTGTACGCCTAACTCCTTGTGGGGGGGATGTGACAACATTGCGCTGCCAGCCGCTATTGCCCGTCTTTTAATCTTTTTTCCGAGCCAAAGCGACACACAAATCCAGTTTCCGGGGTGTGTCGTGACACCCTCTACATTGACATTGAAGCAGCAAAAAAACAAAAAAGAAAAAAAGAAGAGAAGTATGTAATCTTGCCCTGCTGTCGAAGCTTATAATACCCACCAACCTCTCATCTTAGCGCAGAAATAAACCTGTAATTTCAGAGATTTGGTTCTCGGCGGACGGGACGTCGCGTCGCATGGCGTGGCGTGGAGACACACACGCGCCGTGCAGAGTCCCCCTCGAGCCCCGCTCCCCCCTTCCACTCGAATTTGATGGGTGATAAGGCGTCGTGCAGAGTGTTTTGCTTTCTTGTCAACAGAGAGATCGCGGTGGCGGAGAGCGCACGGGGGCAGCAGCAGCAGCATCGCATCAAGACCAACAACCACCGCGAGAGCGGAAATAATAGAGGACTATTTGCCAATAATAAATCCCCAGCGCGAACAACGAAAAAGGAAGAACACACGACGGCGACGCGGGGCTTCTGTGTGTGTTTGTTTGTGTGCCGGTGCGTATCGCGAGGGGCGCGGCGGCGACGCGGCGAGGCACGGCGCGTCACGCGGGCGGCACGCGCGGCGTTCGTGTCGGTCACGCCTGTTTGAAGACGCTCACGTTCTCGCGCGGCGGCGGTGGCTGATCGAGCCGCAAAACGTCGTCACCACGTCATCGCGTCGCGTTGCCGTCGTCGGCTTCCGCACGACCCGGACGAGGATCAGAAACACTCCGGAGAGGAGGAATGTCCGCGGAGCAGAGAGGAGGGTTCGCACGCTCCGCTTTTGGCGAGGCCGTCCCCGTCCCGTCTCGTCCTGTCGACGCCTATGCTGCACAGGTCCGGCGGCGTGGCGCTAATCCCCCCGCCAGAGAAAATGATACGTCTTGCTACAGCACACACGGCAAAAAAATTATGGAAAAAGTGAAAAACGAAAAGTGTGGCGGCCTGATTTTATGCAAAGAGAGGGATAATTTATAAGAGGTAAGAATTTAGTCTTATTTGGCTGCAGGTGGTGAGCGAGGGAGAGAGACACTCCTGTTTGCAGCCATTCTGTATGCTGGGGGCGGCACGTGGGGTCAAAAGCGAGGTGGTACTCGTGTATTACGTACATTGTACAATGCACGGATTGTGTAAGAGTCACGTAAATAACCGAGCATATTGACCGGCAATTGTGCGTCGTAGATGGGGACAATGCGATAGCGCTGATTTTCGACGGTCAGATGATTCACCGTCCCCTTGTATCGAAATTGAACTGCTTTACAGCTCGATTTTAGTTTAGTTTTTTTTATAATTCGGATATTGTAATCATCATGCCGGCTCTTTGCTCTCGTGCCGATAAACGGTCGATAGAAAAATGGTTTCGCAATCAAGTATAGTGTTGAGTGATGTGATTATCTAGTCTCTCTTCGTATGTCGGGTATAACTTTGGGGCGATATAATTTCGACAGTTTCATTTCAGACACTGGAAAGAGGAAAAAGTCTGAGCACATAATGAGATCAATTGCCAGCGAACACGCCGAAACAAGCAAGCGCAACCAATAAGCTTTAAAAGAAAAACAACCACCGAATAACTTCGACGAGACTTCTCTTTGTCTGAAGAGCCGAAAGAACAAGACGGGCTATATCGTGTTCGCCGCCCGTGTTCGGGGGGTCAGAGGTTGGGAAGGGCGTCCTCCGAGGCCGCTATCACCGAGTACGAGATGTAATTGGCGTCGCCCTCTGGCCTGCCTACCAGGTCGCGCCTGGGAGGGCCCGCTGGCCGGGGGGGATGCTGGTGACACACCGATGCCTCGCGGGGACAACATATGATGATTGCCGCCTGCTTGCCGACAGCAAAAGTACAGACACGAAGCAGATTAATCTGCACTTTGTAGACCGGGTCGGTATCGACAGCCGGACTGAAGAAGCTGGACGCCGCCGCCGCTCACGGCCCGCTTCGCGGCCGCGGCGCGGGTCACGCCGGCGGGGGCCTCGGTCAAGGACACGCCTTGCCGAAGGAGCCCGGCGGCGCGGCCCATCCGGAGATCAGGGCCACACGTGTGCTATCCCCACAGATAGAGCGACGACTGCTTTTGGTTCCCATAAGCAGGTGTGGTAATATTTCCCAGCAAATAAAATAAAAAGTGGTAGGGAACCAAGCACTTTTTGGAGTGACTTTTCGCGTCAGCCGGCCACCGAGCTTCCCCGGCCAGCCCTGGGGGGCGCCCTGCTGTACGGGGGAGGAGGTCCGGCAGCCCGGTCAGCACTCCCCTCTTCCTCCCGGTGGTGGTGGTGCGCAATCTCGCTCGGTGCGTTCGCATTCCATTCATTTCTCCCTGCTGACTGATAAACAAATGTCTTCCCCCTCGCCCCCTTCTCTCTCTCTCTCTCTCTGACAGCGGCGGCGACGACTGGCGGCGCCACGAAGCCCATGCGCTCGAAAGTCATCGATGAAAAGATAAAGCGGAGGCACAAGTTTGGCAGAGCGGCCTGGACGGCTGCTGTCTGCTGCTGTGCTGGTATAGCAGCGGACGAGGGGGGTCAAGAGTTATTTCGTTCTCCGGGAAGAGAGGGAGAGAGGCATACAGACAGACGGAGAGAGATGAATGGAAGAGAAGGAAAGCGGCTCTGACTTAATCTGAGCGCGGGTGCACGGCGGCGGGGCCCAGGCTCAGGACCAGCCCCGCTTCTATTCGGTGAACAACTAACTCGTCGCGTTGCGTCACGGGCCGCTCGCATGTCGGCCGGCGGCGTGGCGGGAGGACCGTGTGATGCCCACGTCCACTCCACTAGACAGACCAAGTCAATTTCCTGCTCTTGTACACTGCTTCTTGTGCGCGGCGCGCATCCTCCTCCGCCTAAAGGGAGGAGGACACTGACCTGCCCCGGCCCGGCGGCCCCCGCGGCCTATCACCGGCCAGCCTGGGGTCGGTCATCGAGCTGACGACGACCGGCCCAGAGCAGCTCGAGGAGGAGGGTGCGTGTCGCCGAGAGACCGGCAATCACCCTGGGCTGCTCCAATTAGCATACATGAGGCGGACCACAACCCGGCGGCGGACCGTGGATATAATGCCGTCTAATGCGGCAAATTATTAGACGTGTCGAGTATGAAGCGGTGTGAAAAAAAAAGCGAAGACAAGTGAGATGCATGTGTACTAGTATACTGACAGGCGCGGTCGGCGACACGAGAGCGCTCTGTGCGGTGAGGAGGAGGGGGGGGGGGCGAAGTCGGACTGCAACAGTGCAACATTTGGCTAATCTTCCCAAACAGTCACGTGGGCCAATGACGTGGAGGAATGCGCTCCGCACGGCCGGGCCCGGGCGGAGGGGCGCGCACCAACCAACCACACCCCTACGCTCTGTCGGACGGCCCGCCCTCAGTTTGCCCACGTTTGCTAGAGATAGCGTCTCAGGGCACATAGACGTGACCCCTCGCCCAGCCTAAAAGCCGCCCCGTGCCACGCTCCAAGCGCCACGCGGGGGCCACGTAGTGGCAGCGTCACTGACAGGACCATACGATCATCGCGGCGCCTCCATCAGCAAGTTCGTCATTTTGAAGCCGACGACCGTCGTATTCGATGGCATCTCCTCGCCGACCTTGACGACAAAGACTTGCACATGCCCGCGTGCTCGACAGCAGGTCCTTAAGGTGCCGCTGATTTAGACAAAACCAACGGGGCGCGTTATCAGCTTCGCAATCACCTGGGCCCTTATCGACTAGTAATGGGGGCCTAAGTCAGCCAGCGCGGTGAGAGGGCAGTATATCCGAATCCCATCGGTATCCGCGGTCGGTTGGCAACGACGGGAAATCCGAGCAGCAGTGAGAGCGGGGCGTGGTGGTGTGGTCTGAGCCCCCCCGGGGGCAGCACCGGCCCACCGCGCCTGGCCCGTTAGTGTCAGCAGTGCAAGAAAAGTGCTGGTGCTCACCATTCACTGTGGGTCGCCTGACCGGCGGCGGCGCGCCGCCGAACCAGCCGAACCAATCCGAGCCGAGCCCTTTCCTTCCGCGAGCCGGGTCGGGCCGAGCCGAGCCGGCCCGGCACTTCCCTCGCGCAACAACCAGTTGCGCAAAAACCGGCACAATTATTATTTTCGCGGAGGCGAGCGG
>NW_026267306.1:226084-227155 GCF_000697945.3 Frankliniella occidentalis | reverse complement strand
TTTGATCGCCACAAAGTGTCGACAACCAGTCGTTGTTTAGCTCTTGGCTCCCAGTCTGGACAACTGGACGCGGTGGTTGCGGTTAAGCCGCGCGCATCTCTCTCTCTCTCTCTACACTGCGCCACACACGGGCACCCTGGCCCCACCGGCGCGGCGAGCGCGAAGCCACCTGGCAACGCTTCCGGTATTGCGGTTATAGGCCTAGTCCGGGGGTCAGTCGGTCTGTACTCTCCGGAGCGTCGATTTTCGCGGAGTTGCGGGGACGTCATCGCGGTGTATGAGCGCCGCGAAGACGACAAACCTCAATTATCCAAATGAGTTGCTCGAATTGGACGCGCGGCGCGCGAGCTGGGTGCGTCAACTCGGCGCCGGTGTTCGCGGAGAGTGCGGGGACCTGACCGCACTTTCCTCAACGACCCCGCCAAGGTGGACTGCTGCAGCCCTTGCGCGGCCGTCAAGGGTGCTGCTCCACCGCAATACCAACCGTCGATCGCTTTTGCTCTAGTGGAGTTTCTTTTCCATTTCATGGAAACTCTGCGTCGCCTAACGTCACAGATTTCTCTTATCGCCCGTCTATTGCCCTCTTAGGCGTTGTCTTTAAGGTTACAACAATTATGATTAAGGTACCCCGATGTACGGGTACGTAATTGTATTTTTTTTCGCCGGTTCGATAGACAACCGAACGGCCGCAATCAGCGCACGACCGGTTCCTTTTTGTCCGTCAACCAGATCACCCACCGGGGGTCGACGACCCTCTTCTCCGAAAGGCCTTTCCCCCCAGCAGCGACGCCGGCGAGCATGTCGTCGACTGCCATGATGCCCGACGCTCGCGCCCCGCACGCTCAAAGTGAGTCACCCGGGTCTCGCGGTCGCGAGTGGGGTGGGCGGGGCGGGGCGGGCTGCTTGGGCAGCCACACGGGAAGGCGTTCGCCCCAGTCAGTCCTGCTGCCCTGGCTCTTACACGCAACGCGGTGCGTTACAAGCAGCGATAAGTACGACGTATCGTCCGAGCCGCCCGTCCGGAGAAACGGCAGACACAGAACAAACAAGCGGCAGGGCGGGGTGGGGCAG
>NW_026267306.1:218400-221019 GCF_000697945.3 Frankliniella occidentalis | reverse complement strand
CGGGGCAGAGTGGGGCGGGGCGGGGGCACTACACCGATAAACAAATTAACCACCGCAACATATGAGCGCTTCTTGCCCTGGCCCGACGGCGGGCCCGCCTGGACGGACAGCCCGCATGACTCGCGGTGGTGCAGCAGGAGGGCGGACTCACCGACTCACCTGGCGGCGCAGGGCTGGCAGAGGGGGCGGGAGCAGGACAAAGCAGCAGGGGGCCGCCACGGCCGCTGTGTATGTCTCTGACGTGAGCAGCGGAAAGCTCCTCTGTCTGCGCCGCGCAATATTACTAGAACGTTTTACTGCTTTTGCAAAGCCGGCGCGGCGTCTTGACTTGCAGCAGTACCCGCGCAGCTTTGCGGTGACGCTGCTCCAGGCCGACTGACTCCCCGTCCCCATCCCCTCGCGCCAGAGGCCAGAGGCCTCTCGCTGTGCTCCGTACCGCCGATGCCGCTGCTCCCTACAGCTACTGCTGCAGCTCGGCATATTCTCTTCTCCATCTGCCTGCGTGGCCGACTTGATGTGGTTATCCAATGAAGACTCGCCTCCTTCGCTCTCTGCTCTGTAGTCCTCCCCCTTTACCTTCCTTTCCTCTCGACACTCCGCCTCCTCCCCCCTTACTGTCTGCCCTCGCGCTGTCTGTTTCCGCCGCGCCGAGCCAGTATGAGAAATTGTCTCGGCCATATCCTACCTCTCAAACGTTTGAGGATGATCGGAAAGGTCCCCGGAAGTTTTGACCTCCGGTGCCGATCTCGGATACAGTCCTCGAAATTTTTGGGTTGAGTCACGGGCACGTGACCTGGCCGGACAATAAAGCATTCCGGTAAACCTAAAATGCAGAAGAATGCGAGGAAGAAGAAAACTGAAACCACTATGCTTTTACATGAGACTTCCGTTTTCTTGTTCCTTGCATTCTCCTGCATTTCAGCTTCACCGGAATGCTTTTAGAGCCAGTTCATTTTCAAGACTTCCGCTGTAAAAACATTCGTTGGTGCACATGTGCTCTTGCCAGAGTCGTGTATGTCGCTGCAGTGTGTTGTCCGGATTTGATTCGAGCGTTTCAATGTAATCAAAATTAGATTCACTGAATAATGTCTGGAGAGAGCACTCTTCATTCCTTCCTCCTCGCGCTGACTAGATCCGGTTTGGTTAAAGTGAAAAACCTTTTCTTTTTCTTTTGGTGTTTGCAGCTAGCTGTGGGCAGGCCGGCGCGCGCCTGGCCTACACCATACACCAACCTGGGACCAGACTACGTGATGAGGCCGCAGGAAGGACAGAGCGCGGCACCGCGTCAAGCCTAGAGACCGGGATGACTGTATCTTGGCGAGACTCTGTACGCTGTCTACGTTACACCACCCTGCAAGGTGTTGAGATCCGCCCGAGTCGGGTGGTGGCGGGACGTTTTCGTGGATCGGAGCTCTACGATGGCTCTTCAGCCAGCTGCCGCAGTAGCTAGCTACCTTCTCGGTAAGTCACATCGCCACTGTGTCTATTCCTAAAGAAACGACCTTCGCTCTCGCATGAGCAACTACTGCCGTACGCGTTCGGCTCTCGTGTCCAGCAGCACGAGGCGTTTGTCATCGCACGATGGAAAACGAGCGCAAAGGTCGCCCGGGACCCCGGGAAGACTGCGACTGCGGCGGGCGCTGCGGGACGTAGACGAGCCAATGACGGGCTTTGCCAGGCGAAAAATAAAGAATAGCTCTCACACGAGTGTAATTATCAGATACACAAACGAAATAGAACACGCTGCCCGTCATCAAATCCCATCCCAGCCAGTTAACTCTGAGCGTGTGCATGCATCGCGGCTACTGATCCGGATAAGGAAACGGGCGAATTGTTGTTTCGCTCGTCCTCGTCGGAGAGTCGCGCATCATAACCTAACCTAACGACGCTTTAATAACCTCCTAACCCCGTCCGTGGCTAAGATGGAAAATAATAAGGGATATGATTTTGCGCCATCTGCAGAGAAGTGATTGCGTGGGAGGGGGTAAATCAATTGCTGGGTACAAAGGGTGCGGTGTGATTGGTCGAGTATTGAACTGAACTGAACTATACTAACATAAACTAAACTATACGAGACCATGACGCTCGCTCAATCCTACCGGACGACTACACGGTTTCTTTGGGCTGCCACTACAACAAAGTTATTTTTTTTTACATTATTGTTTAGTTTTTTTAAGTATTGTCAGGAACTGAAGTTTAAATAAATTAATGATGTCTATTGTCTTCATGCAGAAAAAAATACGGTGTGTTGTCAAAATGGTTCAAATTTGCTGATAAGTTTGATTGAAAACTGCAATTATGGCTGTTGTGTTGGCTACACCGACTGGTTAGTTTTGGACCATGGTTTTGGTTAGATTTTGATTGTCAAGGATTGTCTGCTGTACTTGGGATTTGGGAATCGTTCAGGCTCACTGTTTAGTGTGAGCAAAGCATTTCATCTGCGAAAGAAATTTTTGTACCACAGTGACATTTGTTCCTGATTTCCTGTATTCAGTTAGGTTTGGATCATTTTCATCTTACATTTACAGTAACGTTTCTGATTTTCTGTATCGAGTTATGTTTGATAGTTTAGGTTTGCTTCATTTTTATTTTACATTTACAGTAACGTTTCTGATTTTC
>NW_026267306.1:209606-213918 GCF_000697945.3 Frankliniella occidentalis | reverse complement strand
GCTGGGCGCACTCGTGACGCCCGGCCGGCCGGCCGCGCTCTCTTCGTGGCGCACTCGTCCGTCCCCCGTGGTCAGAAAAGCGATGCGCGGATGACTGAATTAATCGCCGCAACACTTTACTTTGTTGGTACCGATGGCCTTGATGGACTGGCCAGGCGCACAACACAGGTATAACCTGGCGTGTGAAAGACAGCGACTTTTTTATTCGATGCGATCTCGTATTGGTAGTTTCGCCGAGTCAGGTCGCAGCCGTGTTTGTGTCTCTCGCGCTCATGCTCACCGACACTCCCTGCTCGTGCTGCTCCAGCAGGCGGTGGTGGTAGCGTGACCTCGAGCCGTGACCTCACGGGCGTGACCTCGCCGGGGGCACCCGCACCGTCGCACCGTCCGTGCACCGCTGCATGTCTTTTGCGTGTCGTTTCGGTTCCTCTGACGGCAGAAGTCCTCAATCAGGAGTGCGGAAACGTTTCATCTTCGTTTAATTGGAGTCGCCAATTTTTTTACGCCAGGCAGACTCATTCAGATTTCATTTGAACCCCCACTTGCACGTTTTGCCCCTCGGGGGCTGGTCCACTGCACCCCCGACGACGCCCTCCTCGCAAGTGAAGTGGACCGTCATGGCGTCACGGCTCGTCCTGATTGCTACCGGTTCGGTTGCTAGCGGGGCAGCAGAGCACAGGCCGGCACAGGCGCAGCGGAGCAGCACTCACGTCCGATCTGTATTAATATTCGTGCATCTCCCACACGCGCAGCGCTACATTGCGATCCACCCCTACCACAACTTTCCCTCCTGCTCCCCAGCGTCCGATACTAAATCACGTCCCTCGCTAATACTCTTGTTTAGGTTTTCTGGATGGAGGATTCAGGCGCGCGGCGCGTGACTGGAATACGCGACGAGGAAATTTTTCATATTTGCGCGCGGCGCGCGCGTCCGCCTCTGCTTCCTCCCCTGGCAGCGGGCGGGCGGGGAGTGACGGGCTGCGTGACGGGGTGGAGGGGGCCGGAGTGACGAGGTCCGCCTCCCGCTCTGGTCACCCTGGGGCAGAGGGAGGAGCGGAACGCGCGTCAGGAGCGGGACCCGGGTTCAGCGATCGTCGGCGCGACTCGTGATGGGCGGGCGTATGATGTCGGAGGCGTTTGCCGACCAGGGGGATCGTCGTCGTCGTCGTTCATCTTCTTCATCATCTTCAGCAACAGGTGCTGCCTCTCCGCCCTGGCCATATTCCACCACACACTCGCGGCTCCACCTGATCCGGGAATCCCCCTATCCCGGACAAGCCCCCTGCTTCTGCTATGCCCCTGGTCAGGAATGACAACAAGCGCTCGGGCCGCAGACACCGGTCGGCTGGCATCCGCCCAGCAGTGCGTGCGGCGCGGCAGTGTGTGTGTGTGTGTGTGTGTGTGTGTGTGTGTGTGTGTGTGCGCGCGCGCGCGCGCGTGAGCGCATGTGTGTGTGTGTGTAGATATACCAGGTAGCTCATTCACGCCGCGCACTTTTGTAGTTATACTGCACCGCATGCACGCAGGCGGGTGGGTTGCCTTCTCGCACGGGGCCACCAGGAGCCTTGGGCTGCTAGGAGGGTAGGCAAACCCGCCCGCCCGCGTGTGTGCGGTACAGTACATCCACGAAAAGTGCGCGGCGTAAATCAGCCACCTGGTATTTGTGTATGTATGCGTGCGCCGCCTCCGGGGAGGGTATGCGGCTCACCCCGCCCTGCTGTATCCACCGGCGCGTCCACCACCGGTTTGTTTTCTCATCGCGCCGCGCGCTGCCGGAGCACAACATGATCGCCACGACCGCCACGGGTGAGACGAGGACGAGAGAGGTCCGGCGGCGGCGGGGCGTGTTGTGGGAGGGAGAGGGGAGGTGTGGCGTGGCGTAGCGCGGAGTACCTGGCAGCCGGAGGAAAGTTGTTGCGCAAGCAGGAGCCGGCCCCACCAGCCCCGCAACGCTCCGCTCCTGGTTCGGCAGCTCCTCCCAAAAGCACCCACCCACCTCCTACCCTTCCCCTCTTCTCTGGTCTCACCTGCTGGACCTGGGGCAGTGGGGCGCCCGGGAAGGCGCCCGGCGAGTCCAGGTTCGGGTTCCTCTTCTCCCTTCTTCCGCCGGCAGGACGTCCATGCTGCCCGTCAGCCCCCTCCCCTCCCTCTCTGTCTCTCTCTCTCTCTCTCTCTCTTATGGTTATCCTACTGTCTCTGTCTAAGCCTGACCATGTGTCCCCCTTTCTCTCTCTCTCACTCTCACAACACGTAATACACACCTCGCCACTTCGATCCGCGCGGACGCGGCGGGGTCAAGGTCGATTCAGAAGTATGAGACTTAAGCGCCGAGTGACAAGGCGCGCCCATATTTTTGCAGGCGTTTTTACTGGTTCCAAAAGAGCGCCATTAACGTTGTAAGGTGACTGTGCCACTCGGTGTGCGCTGTGCATGGAGGCGCTGCTCGCGACTGCTGCGTGACATTGTGCGGTGCTCCGCGCCCTTGCAAAAGCTCGCCGAGTGAAGCAGGGATAATAATAACATCGAGGAGTGTGTGTATTTCCCGCTGAAATGGGGAAGAAAAAAAATAACACACAACAAACACACTGTCGTTTCCCATGGTCTTCACATCGGCACGCGAGCGGCGTGCACTATTAGCTCTGATTACACGGCTCATGCCTGACGCACCGCCACGACCACCCGCTGCCGCCGCCGTCGCGCCGGAAGTTCAAAACTCCTAGAGACGGGTGAAAAAAAAATGTATTTTTATCCTTTATATCCATGCAAGATTTCAGAAAGTGACATGAAACTAATTGTCGGCATGCTTGAGCCGGTGACAGTCAGTCGAGCGACTCAGTTTCAAACATGACTTGTTTAGTTTTTTCAAATTAATTAATTTGTTGGATAATTTGAAACGTGTTTCTACTTCCGCTTAAGAAATCCTGAGACCTGGGTCGCTCTCATCGTGCAGGCACACGCTAAATCTATATTTTAAATGTTTTTCTTGTAACGTGCGTGCTAAGTTATAACTCCGTTTCGTTTCATACATTTTTTTAACCGACCATGATTTTGTACAAATCAACGGGAAAAAGTGTACAACTCTTAACGCAGAAATGTGTGCAAAAAAATGAATTCCTAAATTTGTACAAATATAAGATACAAAACCAGTTAGTGCGCACACGTGCCGCTGGGGCTGCACGCCACAAGCTGGTCTGCGTCACACCTCCACGATCAAAGCAAAACAAATTGACATTGCAATTTGGAAGTAATAATCGCCGCTCACTTAAGCTATGGTGGTCTTCTCCAGTCTCTCGCGAACATCGAAGCGACTCGCACGCTCTTTTTCGTCGTCGTCGCTGTTGTTGTTGTTGTTGTTGTTGTTGTTGTTGTTGTTGTTGTTGTTGTTGTTGTTGTTGTTGTTGGGCGAGTTATTTTTGTCCGGCACTTGTCGGCAATGATAATAACAGCTGTTAGCACTAGCAGCGACTGCCGACAAACGACATTTATCCCCCCCTCCCTCCACCTCCAAGTACCTGGGGTCCTGGAAAATGACATTGTTTGGAAATTGAACTTTCACCGAAGAGCAGAGTCGACGGAATGTGCGTAAAATAAAACTATCGAGTCGCTTGTCGCTTCCGCTTTGTTGCATCAACAACGCTGCTCGGAGACGAAAGAGACGAAGAAAACGAGTTTAAGTATGTACATCTTATTTGGCTCTGGAGCGGACGGATGTCTCGCGCCACTTAATCAATCAATCAAAAGTTGAATTAATCAATAGGCCTACGTTCATTGATTGTTGATAATGGTGCCGTGCCAAGGCAATTACGCGTAATTTACTTCGTCTTAAAGACTGATCTGTTAAAAGTGCGTTACTTTGTCGCAAAGCGGACGAGAAGGATTGATGTTTCCTCGTCTCGGAAAAGTTGCAGCAGCTGTTTCCCGTGCGTTTTGCGTCCTCCTGCTCGTCTCTAAACTTACCATCACACGGGAAAAGATTTCACACCGTACCGATCTACGCCACGTCAGGCCAGGCCAGGCAGACAAAACATTTTGACGGTTCACTGACACTGTGGGTTTCTGGAGACCTAACGAACCTTTAATGGACACGCTTCACTCTCTGATCCTGACAGTGTTTCCGCAGGAGCTCGGCGAACGGGCGAGTTTGCTCTGGTAAGACGAACAGGAAAGGCAAGACCCTAGTAGCCCTGGAGTTGCAGTGCAGTCCAACAATAATTACCTTGGGGCTGATTCGCTCCCGCCCGCATCCTCTGTCCCAGGGGCTGTAATGTTCGAGGTTCAAGACGGGAATAGTGTCAGCGGGTCTCGCATTATT